>NW_024104818.1:0-180055 GCF_003945595.2 Pipra filicauda
CAAACTCTAAGAGATCAATGATCATAACAATCCAGACTGCACTCCTTTCCTCACACTCTCCATCTTCCCCGAACTGAGACAACATGAAGATAAACATTTAAAAATCAACATTCTGGATTAATTAATCATAATGATCAGTAACAGATCAGAATTAATTGTACTGTAACAAACAGAAGTGAATTACCTCGTCTTCGCCCATAACTCCTCGCTGCATGCAAACAAAGGACAAATTGTAAAATGTCAAATAACTGTATCATGCCCACATACTAAAATATTTAAGATACAAAGAACTATGTGGGTAAGCAGTAAGCAAAAATCTGCATTGATACTTGGTACTGATAATTGTAGATGAGTATGCATTAAACCGAAGTCTCACTTAAATACCATACCATTTTACTACAAAATTTATGTTAGTACCAATTGTAAAAAACACTCTTTCAAGTATTTCAACCTGTCTTTAAACTTGATCTTAACTTCATGTTAATTAGGGATGAATAATGAATGAGAACTTTGCAATTCATCCTCAAAGTGACTTGTATCTTACATAAGTGTCTAAATAACACACAGAGTACTGAAATTGTAGAAAGGAAAATATTACTTTAAAAAGCATGTAGCAAGTGTTAAATTAATCACAGAAACATCCTGGTCCATGGAACAGTTTGTACAGTCCTTTGCAGTGACAATGCAAATGCTGTAAGCCGTGACCTTCCTTTTTCATGAAAAGACCTAGCAGAAAATTAACCGCAAGGTTTTGTTTGAAACAAAAGACGCCTTGTGGTAGCAAATGAAATCAGGGCACAAGTCACAAGAAATAGCATTGTATCAAAAACACTGTACAAAGGCAAAGCAACAATTTCTGACAGACTGCAAGTAAATCCAAGATTTTCCTAACTTTTGAGTTTTGCAAGATTCTTAAAGAGATCATACTTATAGCTACAGTTCAGAAGACCATACTGACTGCTTCTTTGCCTGAAGGCTAGGAAATTAAAAACAGACAGATTACTAATATAGAAACTATTAAGCTGTGTATAACTTCTTAGTTAAATTTCCACAAAGTATTTTCTATTCCTATTTCACAGCCTTAGTATCTGAGAAAAATTACTTTAATCATTATGCATTGTAGTTAAGTATCCAAATGGATAATGTTACTATAAACCACAGTGTTACAGCAACATTTGTAAACAGACTGCTGTGTCTTGGCATTACTGTTTTGATTTTACTAGGCATCTATACATACATCTCTCCTAAAAAGCAACCGTTGTTCTGGGCCACTGAAATATACACAGTCTCGAAATCAGTGATTCATAACTGTCATTCATTGTTCCATTCTAACATTATGAAGTACTTATATCCTAGTACCTCCTACTTGATCAAAGGTCTTCAAAAATTTTAGTAGGTATAATGATTTTTTTCCTTTATTATCTTGATCCCTTCCTTCTAGAAATTCAGTAGACTGCTTATGGAATTCTGAAAATCTTTCTTGTTTTTCCTCCCTTAGAACAGTTATTTTCACACAACAGTCATCATCTTTCCATCCAGCTTGCACTGAACTCTGAGATTTATTCTCTCTCACTTGAAATAATTATTATTGATGAGAACAGTTTTTCAGATCCTCCAACTTTCTACCAGTAAGCTAAAATAGAAAAAACTTTCTGAAAGAGGCCTGGGTATCTAACCAAGTAGGAATATCTTAATTCGGATTTCTGACGCCCATCTGAATCCGTAGATCTAAATCCACACAACATAGTGTATTCCTCTGTGTCATCAGTTCTCTCACGAGGTGCTGCTGCATGGGGAGACTAATGCTGAGCTTCAAACTTGTTTCCCCTCTGAAGCCAGGCACTCAAGACACACAGTTCTATGTTAGTGTTGCAGCATGTACAAATCTTCTCTGACTCCCGGCCAAAGTGACTCCCACATAGCATTAGCAGTAGCGTCACTAAGCCTTTGTCTTACTCCCATATGCCTTTTTTTTTTAATTCCATCCACAAATAAAACGAGAGTAACCAGGGAAAATTCATGTGCATCACATCCACAGCAATGTCTGCAGTGCCATGTTCTTTTCTCAAAATGCATACTAATCTACACCTTTTGGCACAAGACTCATCATACTGTTTTTCTTCTCTTCTGCCCCTTTCTGCCCACCAAACCAGCTCAGCTGTTTTCTTACATTTTTATAGTTAAGATAAGCTGATATGTAGAGAAGTATTTTGTTACAGAACACCTGAAGTGTTTTTCTTTGTTCATTCAAAAAGAAGCAATGGTAATTTTGAGGAGAAACACAAAAGGGTTATTAAAACGATAAGAAAACTCCAAACAACGCAATTCAACTTAAAAGAGTAGATGCTGCAGTGTTTTATATACATGGAAATTGCAACAGTGTACCAAAGTTATCTGTGTATTCCCTGCAAAACAATGAAATCAGAGAAAACGGGAGAAAAACTGTACTTGATGTTGCCACATCATTTACTTTACTTGCATGGCAAACCTTCTATAAAATTTATCTGTCTTGCCCATTTAGATTGCAAGCTAGTCTGGACAGGGATTTTCTGCAACTTCACATCTAGAAAAATACAGTATTTCTGTATTTAAATAACTTGAACAACGTTTTACACCTTACAGAGCATGCACTCTTACAGAGCATGGGGTCTGCAAAATATACATATGATATAAATTAAATTATCAGTTTAGCTATAGAAATAGTTTATAAATATGTATTTAACATATGCACAACCGGTGCATATGTTTACAGATAAAATAATTGCCAGGAAGACAGCCCTTTTGGAGAAGGCCAGACACTGCAGGCAAATAACTGATTTACAACAACAGAAAAGGAGAGATTAAACTTCTTTCCTTAACTTGTCCAAAGAATAAGTCATACGGAACTTATTTATCTTTTAGCATAAAAAGTTGGATATTTTAATTAGTGAATAACCTGGAAAAATTTCAAAGAAGTGAGAAAGCACAAGAGACAGTTTTATTCTAGAAAATATAAATTAGGCAAGACCTGCAAGAAGTATAATGATGTCCAATACAAAATGAAATCCAGTAACACCAGAACCTTTCAAAATGAAGAGTGCTGTATGTACAACAACATTCCCTGGTAGCTAAAACCTTTTGTTTGTATATCCCTGAAGTTGCATACCAGTGCAGCCTAAACCTGTCAGAAAAATTAATATCCCCCCTTTCTGCAATGTAAATCAGCTCAGAGACAGTAATATGATACAAAAGTAAATAAGTTTTTTGTGCACTTATCTAACATTGAGACAATATAAATGAACATTATGTGAGCAATGCTATCACAAAGATAGCAAATGTATCGTTTTATTTTACTCAGACACATATTTCAAATATACACCACAGCTCAAATATACACATATTTAAATAACTCAAGTGAACGACTGAGCTGAATTAAAAATATGTTGTATAACAGGAAAAACTACTAGCAAACTTCCTATAAAGATAACTCTGAAATTTATGATAGAAAGATAAAATGCTATTTATTGCTAACAGTCCTGACAGTGTTCAATTGGTGACAGGGATGTAATGAAGCCTTTTCATTAATACTTGTCATTTAAAGAAATCCATAAACAATTATAGCAATAATTTCCCAAGAGTCTAGACTAAAGGAGGTAGGTGCCTAATTCCCATTTCATTATTTTGGATTTAAGTTCTATCTAGATTTCTTTAGAAGTAACACCTTCATATTTTAAGTCTGAAAGACATCATTATGGCCATTCAGGTCTGGTATGCCTAAAAGACTACAGCAACTCATTTAGCAATTCCTGTATAACAAGTTTATTAATTTCTGTTTGAAGTAAAACAGCTTTTTTTCTTAGAAGCACAACCATCTACAGTATCTCTAAGAGGTCTAAACTAAGCAAATGGTGAATTATGTTTCCATAGCCATGAAAAAAATTCAATGCATTAAAACTGTAAAACCTGTAATGGGAGAAAACACCCTACACCCCAGTAAATTGGACTCTTGCATTATTATTTCTTCAGAAAGGTTCTCTCTAAGCTGACAAGATGTACTCAGGTAAACCCATTCTTAAGTATCTTTTTTTGATTTTTGAGAGATAGTCATTAAAAATGCATTCCTTTTTTTACAGCTTAAGCCGAAAGAGAGATATAATTATAATATATATAATTTATTAAAACACATAAATCAGATTTTCTTTGGTTCATTTCATTAATTTAAATAATGAAAACTCTAAATATTAATATTAGCAACAGTTCAGTAAGTACACTTCAAATGAGTTGGAAAAGATCCATCATTTAAGAAGAGGAAAAACTACCTAAAAATAAATTTTATCTAGAAGTGCTTAGTCTTAAAAGGGCTAAGGAATTTCAGCCTGGCTCATGTCAGAACCTTACTGGGATCCAGAGATACCAGTTCACTAAAATCAATTCAACCAAAATCCAGTGAGAGTCATGATCTAGTGTTATGTGTTAGTGCACACAGAGATGGGCCCATGATCCTTAAATATATCTGTGCTTTGCTTTCATGAAGGTCTGGTATTCCTGTCCTCCTTGTAGCTATTACAGTACTTACTGAAAAAGTAAAGGACAAATGTGAGTCTTTGGATTACCAAATCTCCTTTTCCCTGTTCTCCCTCCAAGGCACCAGGTACAGGGATAGAGGGAAATGTCAATTTGAACCCACTTCAGAAGAGAAGGAAGCCAAAGACTACAAGTTCATTGACAAGTGTTCAAGCTGTAATTCTCATTACTGCACATTTGGAGGAAGTCCCTCAATTCCTGCTAAGACAGAATGGTTGTGCAGAGTCTGAGCAGCTGGGGCTTCCCAGAAGCTGTTCTCAGTGCTGCTGTTCTCGAGCTGTAAAGGAGCTGCAGTTCAGACACTTCAACCTGAAGGAGCTCTGAACCACGTACGTGATTGCACTGGCCTGCATTGATGGCTACATCAGACTCCAGCTACATGGTAGAGAGTTTAGGTGTCTAAACCAAGGTTCTGAATTAAATTCCAAATGGCACATATAAAAATTAGGTATGACAGTACCTTTTAGATACCCAAATTGCTATTTTTATCTCATCTGCTGAAGGCTGAAAATAATACTACAGCTTTTAAAGAGAGCAGCAGTCACCCTGAGTCCTACCTTTCAAAGTACAATAGAAACCACACCAGTATTAAAAGCAAGATATTCTTCAGTGCATATTCTAGCTCTGTGGTAAGATTTTAGGGTAGACTGGTACCACTGAGATGCATTTTTCCACTGTTCATGATAATAACAACCCCCTTTTTTCCTAGATATTCCACAGGGTAACAATGTGCTTTTTCAGCTTGCAAAACTCTAAAAAGAGAAGCTCATCATTCTAAGTATTAATAAAATGAATTAAAATTATATTAGTTTCTTACATCCATTGTACTGAAATATTTCAGTTTCCCTTAATACCTTCCCATCTAACACTTCATTATAAACCAGCAGATAATGACAGTTGCACACATATTGCCTGAACAAGCCAGTTTGCAGAAAAAGTCTTAAAGCTGCAGTTAAATACAGAAAGTTAAATTTTGTAAATGTTGTAATATAAAGCACATTGATATTCAGGGTAGATGAATCAGGATTATGGCCTATGTGGGCTAAACACTGATCTTATTTCAGTAGTGAAGTAGCTATTTTTTCTTTTCAGGATATTCCATTATCTTAAGTTAACTATTCAATAGCAAAGGACTTACTTCAAATGTCAATTGTGCACTATTTTTCTTTAGTGGGTATAAAGTTAAACCTGAATTTCCTTAAAATTTAAAACATTTACTTGGTGTTACACAAGGGAAAATAGATTTTTCTTTTTTTTTTTTTTTTTTACATTTTATATCCATTTGAACAAGTGTAAATGACTATGCAGAAGGGTTAAGGCAATTTACATAGAGGGGTTTTTTTTCTTTGTTTTAATCTCAAACCTAAAGAAGTATTCTGACTGCATTTTTTAATACTGAGATCTTTACCTCACTATTGTCTAGACCCATGAAGTCAATGACAAAAGTGTACTTCCTTTGTGTACAACAGTTTCCATGTTTTCTAAGCTAGAGAAGCTGTGGCACTACAGCTCTAATTTTTCCCAGTGCAGAAAACATTTGTGTGCAAAACCCCTGATTTATTATTGACTTAGATGGATTACCAAGCTCTGCTTCCTTCTTTAGGCTTGAACAAAGGCTAAAGTTCATGCCTTCACTGAGTAGCAGATGTTCATGAAGTTTGACCTACTGTGAGAAGAACGTGAACGTGAACTCTAACTTCAGCATATTTCACAGTTAGACACGTGCTTGACGAAGCCACTTCCAAAAACCCCAACAAAAATAAAATGTTATTTCACAGGAGTCTAATACAAAGTGTCTTGTTCACTCTTTATTTACCCAAGACAGAAAAAAACCACACGTTTCTGGTCTTCTTATTTTTCTAATTCCCGTTTCAGAAAAATAGATTTCTAACAGCTCTTCAGGGAATGTATCACTGGTTTGCTTGACAACAAAAAAAGAATAGTGCATCATTACGAGCATTTCAGATTTCCAATAAGCTAGATATAATGAAAGGTTGCTGCAAGATTAGCTCTTGCCATTCAACTCTGAAAAACGGCAACAGTCCCACCAGTGTTGAAGACTAGAGGCAAGTAATTCAATAACAGAATATAATAGTATAATTTTATACCAACATGTCAGATTTAAGCTAAGCTACAGATAATTAGAAACTGTTATAAGATTAGCACTTACCATTTAACATCAGAAGATTGTCAGTCCCCGGATGCGGATAACTCAAGCGACCTTAAAAGAAAACAAAAATCAAAGGACACAACAAATACAGAGGTTTTCACTATTATGCTAGAAAAAATAATGAAAAAAATCACAGCTTAGAATTGAGATCTAAACACTATTTCCAGTTTGCCTAAGGGAAATAAAGAGCTAATATTTAACTCCAAGCACATTAACCAACAATACCCTTGACCCAAGTTAAAGCTGACAAGAACAGACTTCTTAACCTTAATTCTCTGGTCATAAGATCTGCAGTGTGCTTTGGGATCAGCTCCAATAGGATAAAGCCACTTTTTGTTTCATGACACCCAGAAATAGTGTTGACTGCTTTAGTCTCCTCTTTCACAGTGACTGTGAATAACTGTACTATGCACATTGCTTAACAGAGTAGCATTTCTACACTTTAGTGGTTCTCCACTGAATCAATTTCAGAAAAATCATGTTAATAGCAATTAAGGCCTTAAAATTTTATTAACTGTTTTATGACTGCATCTTGGTGTATTTTGTATAACTCTCATGTGTAATATTTTTCAGTAAATCTAGCAAAATTAGATTTAAAAAACCTTGTTTATCTACAGAGTCAAAAAAAAAAATTAAAGAATATGATAGATAACATTTCCAGCATTTTAAACTGAATAAAAATTACATGAAAATCTTATATCCTGACATCAGAATTTTTCAACAACTGCATTTTACTACATTGGTGGCATGCTGTACCTCAGTAGTTAAATGAATGGTTTAAAATGCACAGCTGAGATGTCTGTTCACTACAAATTCCTTTTTATTAAAGGAGACTTTCTGTTTACAGGAAGTAGCGAACATACCAGTAGTGCACACTGACCTAGAGAGACATTTACAATAGCTGCTGTGTTTGGAAGAACTGTGTTTTAATGTGCAAAAAACTACATTGCCATCTATCTCGCTATTCAAACATACTTGCTTGCTTATAATCTGAAGCATATATATAAAAATACTGTGACTTAAACATTTAAGTATTTTGGAGGAAACGAGAATGCTTGTGGAGGCATAAAGAAGAATCCAGTCGGGAAGCAATGGGCGTTCAGAACTCACACAGGTTTCAAAGGTAATATATATGCAGATGGTTTGCAAGAAAAAGAACCCAGAGTGGAAAGAAAAGAAAATCAAATCAACAATGTATATATTAAGGCTGTCTAGCAATTCCTATCATACACTGTTTTTCCTCTACTGTTGGTAAACCCATGAGCTTAGCAGCAAACTAGAAATTTCTTGAAATAGCAGTTCAAAGTCCCAGGGGACAACTTTGAGGTTAAATAAAAACCATTTTTGTTGAAAATTTGTAAATAATAGGGTTTAAGTTTTGCTATTCTCCTTTAAAAAACCAACATGGTAATTTTTTTGTCAAAAAAAAAAAAATCAATTCGAAAAAATACACATTGTGAGCTCTTAAACTTAAAACTTCAAAGTAATAAGACTAATATGATTTTGAGAAATTTTGGCCAGCCTTGTTATTTACAGGCATTGTGGCAAAAAAACCTTTATACAGCTATGTACTATTTCTCTTCCTAAATTTCATTACTGTAAGACTGGACGGTATCAGAACACTTGAAGATTAGGTACAAACTATTTGCTGTGGAATTTGGAAGTGCAGAGAAAGCACTGAAATGCTAGGGCATGCTCCTGGCAAAGGGCAGATGCATGCCACCTAAAAGGACTCTGCTGTCTTTTTTAACTTCTACAGAATCTTTGAGTAGGCTCAAGCAAGACAGTAAACAAAAATCTTTGTAGGAACCTCTGTTTTCACATTCCTTGTCTTCAGGATGTCTAGTTTTAATACACAAGCCATTTTTTCTGTCATATTGTACATTTACAGCTACATCTAATGCTTCTTGGAACTATAAAAATTCTGCCCTTCTAGCAACGTATGTTGTTAAAATGGGAAAGAACTGGGAAAAAGGCATCCTTAAATTGCAATCTAGGAGCTGCCACTGGTTTGCTCAGTCTGGTATATAACAAGTCACTTGGCTATACTCCTTAGTTCTTTGGTCTATAAAGGCTAATACTCATTTGTCTAACAGCAAGGATTTCACCAAATCACACTGTCATGTTCCTATTTGGTGTTGCAGAAATACCTGCAACACTAAGAGTTCTTTCTTGCAAATCAGAATGCTGCATCAAAAATAACAAAAGAAATTGTGAGACATTATCTTAAATCTTCTCGAGTCTGTGGTGACAGCCTTTCTCCCTGTCTGTACACAATCATCTTCTTTTCGTATTCAGCAAGAGACAAAATATAAATTTTTTTCTTCTGTAATTACTACATAAAGGGAGGTCAGATTTAAGGCCTAGCAGGAGAGAGAAGCCCACTAGTGTCAATACCTGGAGAGGAAAACTTCTAAAAAGATAGAAAAATCTAGGTTTACAACTCTGGTTTTGCATTCTGCTGGTTTTTTTCCCCCCTTATAGCTTCACAAATAAACTGCATCTGAAACACAGATGCCAAGCTGAAATAATGAAGCACTTCTCTGTAAGTGGCAGGGAGAGAGTGCACCAGGGAGCTGGGCCTACCACTGCAGCATAAAACCCATTCTTGCTGTGAGGGAGATGAATTGCTAACTCAGATAAGGAATGACTGGAAGGTTAGAAAGGAAAATGAGTAACATAGTATTCAGTATACGTACTGTTGTACTGACACCTCTAAGTTGTATTTATGTGGTTATTTCAATGAAATCACACTTTATATTATTGCATTCTGATGAACTTAACATCTGGTCTTCAACTTACAATTTTAAAAACATTTTTAACATAGAATGTTTCCTTTTTCAAAATATAATCACTGCTGTTTGGCACGTTAATTTAGGTTCTTATCCCTCAGATTATTCTGCTGAAGCAAAACACAGTGTTTTCTGGAGTGTCCATCTGAATTTCAAGATGTACATAAATTCAGAACACTTCACACATGGAACTGGGTTCAGGGTCAGTTTCACAGAGCTCAATCACACTATTTTTAACAGATTATTCTAGTTAAATGGACATTTACTATATTCAATCTCACTTAAAATATCAGTATATGAAATATAGAAGATGGGAGCACCATCTTACAACAATTTACTTTGCTTCTATCTCGTATATATTTCTAGTTGGCTATTTTTATTGTATGTCATTTGATGCATTAAAAAAAAGATACCATTTTAAGAACAAGGCACAAATCCTATCTAATCCCATTCTACTTCAATGTCAGTAATCTAGAATCGTAAAAACCATTCAATGATATTCCAGAAGTTCCAGTGGCCTCCACTTGCTTTAAAAAAGTTTTAATAATAAAGACATTTTCCTTGTTTAAAATTAACTACTAATTAGAAAATATCTAATATTTAAATAAGACTTATTCAACTTATTCCATTTCTGAGAAATGAAAAGTAATCAATTCACTATCTGTCTGCAGATTCTGTCTACAGCATCCAAAATTTGTAATGTGCTATCTAGAACAAATACAATGCCTGATATTACCATTTGGTACCATAAAGATCATCATATTACTAAAATTTTCTTTGTGAAAACCTGAATTTGCAACTTCATCATGTTACTGCCAATTAACAATTCTCATATATAATGTCTAAATTCAAACTAGTATTGCTAAGGAGAAGGAGGCAGGTTTGACATTCTTATGCAACTAGAGTTCTTCTAAATTTAGCCCCCTCTTCCTTATCTAAATGTAATTAATGTTAACAGAACTGCCAGGTGTGTATTTCTCACAAGGCATTCTTCTGTAAGGACAATAAAAAATAAGATGCTTGCAAATAAATTTTGGTGGGACAGTTTATCCACTAAATCCAATTAAAAGTCTTGCTAATCCAAACCATGAGGAAAGAGTAACAAACTTAGTTTTAGCTCCATTTCTGTCATCTCACTTCACTAATACAGGCAATGGAAATTTAAATTTTTGTAAACTTCTCAGCATACAGATGTAGTTGTGCTTAATTCTCATTCTAAGGTAAATTCACATATTTTAAAAATGCATATTTTCTACTCCTATTTAACTAAATTGTTGGAGGAATCCCCTATATATTAAAACATTTGGGACAGATTTAAGTATGACGACTGCTTTGAACATTGCTGACTCACAGATTCACAAGTGCCATGTCTACTCCCCTCCTTTTTAAAAAAAAAAAAAAAAGTCTTAACTGGTTGTATGAAGAGACTGGGAATCACAAATTCCTTTCCTGATTTCCTTTTTTTCCAGAGATCCCCTGACTAGAAGAGAAAAAGCTTCCAAGTTAAGCTTTTCCAAGTAACAGTGAATGGCTGAGGATCACAGCAGTTTCAGAAAGCACAGTTTTTGGCATCAGCGTAGTAAAGACAACAGCACAAAGCCGTGTTTGGACAACACCTAGTTACAGAAAGTCTAGCTGCTACATTTTCCAACGACTGTGTATGAATTATGCAAGTCATAATGAGGCCAAATGGGTTGTCTTTGATAGTCCATCTATTTAGACAATTCAGTCTGTCATTCTTAAATATATTCTTTTATCAGAAAAGGTTTCTATGGCAGAAAGAAGAAACAATCTCTATGTACAATTTCAAAAGCCTTTTATATGACTAAGAGTGAATTTTTTCCTTCATTTTTTTTTTTATCCTCGGAAACTATTTTCTGAGGACAATTTGAATTACTCTAGGAATAAACTGTGCAGCTTGAAACCTTAGAGCTCCATAACGTAAAATATAAAACAAATGTCTTTGTAAAAAGGTTTCCATATGCAAAAAAAGAGAACGCTCTCTACTGTGTTGCTGAGTCACTAATGCTTTTTTTTTTACTTCACTGAGCATGCACCAGCAGATTGCTTTTGAAAGAACGATGTCTAACAGCTGAAAAACTCAACTAAACAAGTTTAAAGGGAAAATAAACCCAGACTTCTAAGTGCAGCAGATTATTTTTCCCACAGATATGAAAAATAATACCGTTCTATTATACAAAAAATATGTTTGTGTAACTCTGTTAAAATTTTTTTTTGACCCTCATGAAAAAACAAAAAAAATTCAACAAAAATAATATTCCTTCTTGGTACTAGTATAGTATAGCTAGTATAGCTATGGTTAATTCAAATTCAGTATTATCTTACATCTAGTTTGCAAAAATGTAAGAATCGCAGACTCTTCTGAACTGGAAGGGACCCACAAGGATCAAGCCCAACTCATAAGTGAACGGCCCATACGGGATTGAAGCCACAACCCTGGCTTTCATAGCACTGTGCTCTGACCAACTGAGCTAATCCCAGGGTCAGTCGGTCAGGACACAGAAATTAATTGTAAGTGAAGTACAGTATGGATGCTCTTGCATACCAAAAGATAAGCCCTTAAATTACATTGAAAATGCCATAGTCCTTACTAGAAAGACGTTTAAAACAGTAAATAAAAAATTCCACTAAATCAACTCAATACTGTTAGATACTGCATACAAAATATAACCACCACTTCTAAGCTTTCTCCATAATCTGTTTTAGCCCAAATGCATTGTCTTTCCTGTTTCTTCACATGAAGGTGCATTGGTATTTGGGGGAGGAGTAGGGGAAAAAAATGCAAGTACACAAGTGGTATGTCTGAAGAATTATACTAGCAATATTGTATTTCAGGCTATCACTACTCAAAATTGTTTTAAGGGCTATTAGAAGAATAAAAAGGGTATTTAAGAACAACACTATAAAAATGAATTAATTTAACTTCAGTTTATATTCCTTTGGAATGGTTAAGATCTAGTTATGAAAAGTGTTTCAAGAAAGCTGCTGCAATGATTAGTTAAATCAAACATCTACTCCCTATTACCCTACCTTGAAAATATCTTACTGAAAGCTAAAAATTACTTTTCTTTTGATCATGTCTGTTGTAATGACTAAACTTTGTCTAAGTGAAGCCAAAACTATGCATCTATAAACAATTTTTTGGCAGGCATAAACTTAGTTTTCAGTGAATCATATTTGAGACAAAGTTTTTCCAAGTTCATGAAAGCAAAAGTGGTGAAATTTGACTTCCTTCTAAAATGGATCTTGACATGCAAAACTGTAGCTAATACATGGGGTGTCTGTTCTGCATTGTGCAAAATCTGAGACAAGATGCTTAGTCATACTCCAGATATTGTAAGCAGCTAAATCTGAAACACGTGCTTAAAATTCCAGGGACTTTCACTTTACTGCTGTGATCAGATATAAAAGATGCATTGTTTTAGTGTGCTCCTATTTACTTGAAAACTTGTCATAAAAATATTCTCTACTTACAAAATACTCTCCAGTGACAACAAAGTATGTTATATATTAATAAGAACAACAAATAAGTAATAATCTTATTAATCCTGTGCATTATGCAAGCAAATATGCTGGGTTCTTAAGTAAACGTTAGATTTTCTGTGGTGAAAAGAAAAACCACAGAGACTGATAGAACCAAATCAGTGTTTTATGGTTGACAGAAAAAAAAATTAAAGTTGCTCAGAAATTACAGAAATGCCAACTAATGGTGATTAAACAGAGAGTAGAAAAGAACTAAAAGGCTCTTCTAGCATGAGATCTCTTCTTCCCATTTTCAGTCCATAACGAACATTTCTCATGCCTTAGTGTTAATAACATAGCTGTTTCAGCTGAAATTACTTCCACCGAGAAAAAATATCTTATTCAATCAATTTAAATAACAGCACACAATTACTCTATTTAAATTCAGTTGGCGTGTGCATTGTTCTACGGCACTCAAACAGAAAAAGGGGTTTCCTTTGAATTCATCACTATCTATGGCTTCCATCTGTTCTAGCTCAAACATAAAACTTAGCAGAATTTTCACTGCAAGAGGATGATGGTGAAACTGGTAAAAAACCCAAACCTCTTAACTGTAGACTGACACCCTATACTCATGTCCCTAGAAAGCACAGACGGAAACTACTGAGTGTTTCAAAGTGCCTATGTATGAACAAAATTCACTTTAAAAATCTTAAAGCTTTGTCTTATCTTATTCTCCACAGAAAACTATTATTGGAAATACATCATTTTCATCCACTGCATCATAACAAAATATGAAGAGATGAATAAAATTAAAAGTTCTTTTTTTCTGCGCTCACTGTGCCTCTGAAAGCCCTTCTGCATTATAAAGCCAAAATGAAAAAAGCAAGATGACAGGGGGAACAGAGCAACCATTTCCATTTGTCATGTCAGCATGCACAGAAAGAAGAAATAACAGACTGGTTTTCAGGCCTGTGAGAGGTGCCAATGACAGTTCACTGCAACAGATCTCCATTCTCTAACTTTATTCCTAACAGTAGCTTTCAGACAACCAAAGAAATATTAGTCACCACCTGAGTGCGACAAACAGAAGCAACAATGCTTTGGAACAGGGATGGTACATGTAGCCACCTCATCTTTGATGAGATACACATGCTTTTAGTCCACAGCAATTACCACTGGGGCCAGCTGTTCACTGTTTGAAACCCCTTGTGTTAATAATGTTTAGCTAACATGTAGAACAGACAAACTGAATTTAATAATGGACTTAAATGACAAATTTGCTAAAACTGGAATTAAATCTCTGTAGGCAGTAAGAAACAGGACATCGGATTTAAGAACACTTACGAAAATTTAATTTCAGCTTCCACTTTAAGGTGGAAGAAATTTAACTGCCCAAGTATATGCTACATACTTACAGATGCTTTCTAGAGAATTTCAGCTTGGGAAAAAACTCTAAACTTTTGGCTGAATATTGTAAATCTTTAGATACTATTACATGCTACCTGAATACTACAGGCCATACAATTGATTACATAGATCTTAATAGAACTATGAGCAGATTCTGGCAAGGTGTCCTTCAAATTAGAGAACACAGGCCCTTATGTACTAATGCAACATATATTAAGTCTAGAAGCCTCTAGTGAATAGAGAATGGATGGGAGTAAATAATCATGCAAAAAATAAATAAATAATTTTTGATTATTTTTTCAGTTGCTTCAATCTGGATATTTAATTTCTACAAAGCAAGCCTGAAGTCCTGGATAATTCTGAAGTTAGATTATGCTAAGTCTAATTAGAACACCACAAATGAAGTAACATTTGATCAGGCCAAATAAAATGGCTTGGGTTCCCTGCCCCGCAATTCAACAGTAAACAGCACCTGAGAAAGTGGGGAAAAACAGAATTCACACAAGTGAATAAATGTACAGGGAACAGAGGAGTTAAAATTGAAGCCCACATATGCTAGCTGCATGCTTACTGCTGTGGCCAAGTGACTTAACAGAGCCCAAAGCAGCAAGAAGAACCAGCAATCTAAAGCCAAGTGTATTGCTAGACTTCTTCAGATTGGATGCATTATCCTTCAGGAGCTTTGAAAAAAATATTTGAAAGGACAAAACCTGATTTCATCAATGGACTTAATTTTCTTTCCAGATTCCACTGCAGAGAAATGGAAAATTAACTGGCTAACACTGGTAGTGGTTTGATTCCCCTCCCACACTCTCTTGGTTACCTCTAACAGAATACTGCGTCTTCATAAATTGAGGTAGAATTTTCTACAGCAATCAAGAAAATTTCAAATAGAACAAACTAGAAATTTCTTGGGGAAAGGACGGAAGGATGGAGGGGGAAATCGAGAAAAAAACTATGAAGACAGTAAAACTTGTTTTAAACAACTATAAACCAATGTCTTCATTAAAATACAGCTTAAGATTAGCTTTTCATGTGTGAGAAAATAATGCATTTGCTATTTTAATATGAACGTAGAATCGAAATTAGCAATCAATATTAATTCAAATATGCAGAATAGATGACCCTTTTTTCTTTATTTAGCATAATAACATACCTTTAAGTGGATCATGCTCTGCTCTCATAATGTCAATAAGGGAGTTTTCCAAAGAGTGCATATTCAGACTATCATACATTCTATTTCGATCCTAAAAGAAAACAGAATTGTTAATATTGGAATACAAATTCTGTAGTTTTTAATAAGAAACTTGAAAGGAAAACAAAGGTTCCTTCCAAAGGCTGTACACTCAGACACTCTGGATATGGACAATGACACCAAGTAAGATCTGACACTATTAACAGTAAGTTTGACAGCATCCAAATATAAAACTAGAGATGCAGCGTGCAGAACTCTGCTGCGTATGCACTTTGACAGCCTGTGATTGCCTGTTTCCTTCAGAACTGCTTGAATCAGTTCTAGTGATCCACAGCAGTTATGCATTAGGCTGATTAATGAAGGGGACTAATGCCTTTAAGAGCTCAATTTCATTTCATGCACACGTTAAATAGTAAGTAAGGTAGGGAACTACGAGACAAGAAGGACAGTCACCTCACATAAAAGAAAGCACCTTCCTGGTGCTTGGTTAAGTGCCTGGCATGGGCCCACAGCCCCTGCTGAGACTGAGCTTCAGGGCGATTTAGTTGAGATGCTTTGCATACAAAGACTTGAGTTACAAATGGTCAGCACTAAATGGCTAAAGGATGGAAAATTAAAGCTAAACTACAAAGAAGAAATGTCACAAAGCCTACTAACAGATATTCAGTTTTACAGAGGACAATTTTTTTTGCACATTAACATGAAGAAGTTACCATACTATCTTACAAATATTTTCACTGAAGGTAATAAAATTTATTACCAATAAAATGAACCATAAACGTTTTCCATGATTTTGTTTACCTATGACACTTTCTCCCATGTTTTCCAATAAACAGAAACAGAAGAAAGAGGACTAAGTCCTTTAGTCTTTCAGGGATACCTTCAGAAACTGAAAAACTTCGTGTGTAAAACCATAATCTCTTCCTACTTGCAAGGCTTCTGGCTAGACTGTACTGCACTTAATGAACTTAAGGACTATAATCATGCCTTAGTTTTACTGTTGTCTTCTGTCTGCACTGTAATAATTCCAAAGAGTAGTATGAACTACACCACACACATCGCATGACTGTTAAAACTCCCTAAAGATGCAGCCATCCACTTAGTACGTATATAATGGACACAGAAGGTATCTGATCCACATTCACTGACATTCCATGACAGTTCAGCAGAGCATAGACTCATTTCAAACTACATCCCTCAGAAAGCAGGTATTCTTTACATTGGAGGAGTAAAAACTCAAGCTTTGAAATAGAGGTCTTCTATGAGTCAGAAACTGTGACTTATGATCAGCTTTGCAAGACAAGCCCTGACGAAATTTAGATTTTACTTTCATCTTTCTTAGAGAGTTCAATGTTGGCATGAAGAGGGAGAAGCCTTTTTTTCCAGCTCTCTCTTCCTCAAACAACTATAAAGAGTAATGGCTTCCTGTTGGGTAAGCAATCTGTTACAGTCATTTGATCAGACTCTTTACTTTCTTTCTGGAAGCCCTTAGACAATTTTAACAATAAATTAAAAAAGTAGGTTTCTGTTGTCTCCTGCCACATCCCAGATCAAATGCCAGTGACACTTTGTTAGGTGATCTTCAACCTGTTTTGAGTGCCAACAAGTCACCAGCACTATTTTAGTTCACAACAGCCTCTACTTTGGGACTGTTTGGCTTTCATTCAGTTCTCTAGCTGTCCTGAGAAGCATTAGAATGAAACTGAAGTGACTAATCTGCTTCCATGCCCTTACAGGTTTGTTTCTCGATAGGACAATGAAAAGAACCTGCTTACCACCGCAAACCTCCTTTCTATAGAAGGTGTGAGCAGTGGCAGAGCTGGATCTGTTCCCTACTGTCCCCTAACGTTCAAAAGGTATCTCATCAGGATTTTCAATGAAGTCTTACATTCAGCTTAAGGCAGTACTTGGTAAGTAGTAAGTGCTCTTGCAAAATACAATGCTAAGTAAACAGAAAACATGTTTTGCTACCTCTGTAGCTGAGAGGGGAAAAGAACTAGTATTGATAAAAACTTGACTAAACTGTATGTGTGACATTTTATCTTTGTTACAGGCTCACTACAGATTTTTTTTTTTGATCATTATTACATACATATATGTTGAGATAATGTATGACTATCTGGAAAATGTACGATTATCACTATTACAGACTTAACAACGCTCTGGAGAGCAGAAGCCAGTAAGAAAAAGCTCCACCACGCTTAGTTCCTAAAACTGGCCCACTTGGTCCTAGATCTTACAAAGGAATGGAAAAATAAAACACAGAACATGTGTTTGCAATTAATTTGTAAACTGCTCCACTGGGTGACATGGTGAAATGAGTCTAACTTCACCCTTGCATCATGCTATTTTGCAAGTTCTGTGTATCTCAAGTGAAAGGTCTTGTGCTGCTAGAAGCAGAGAAATAATAAACTTTTCCCATCCTCTTTACACCTTAAAAAGTTCATGTCTACAAAGCTAAAAAAATAAAGAGGTCTGTTTCCTTGAATTGTATTACGTATTTTCTGGCAGTGGAAACATATAATAGGTAGGCACCTCACACTATAAAAATGTTGGGAACACACTAAAGCAGGATTTAAGTACAGGAATTGCATTCTACTATCCCACTACTCACACATCACACTATTCACTTGTGAGTTTTGATAATATCTTGGCAATCAGTGCTTCAAAATTTTAATCTCTATTTCAATTCACACTGCATTACTTGAAATTTAACTATCTCAAAAGCAGTAAGTCATTCTTTGGGTACAAGGGTCATTTTAGATCTTTGTGCAACTAGGCTTTATAATGCTAAAACACTGCTTTGAGCTCCCTAAATACGTACATCATATCTTTAAAGAGAACAGTTATCATCTATGCAAATACGGAGCTTTCATTTCAAAGCTAAACTTAAAAGTATTTCAATAATGTAGGTCACACATCAGCAAACATTTTCTGGAAAGCTCTGTTGAAAGGGGATGATTCTACTACAGCATGCTCTACTACATCAGAAAACTTCCATTATGATTTTGGTCAACTTTTGGGACAAGCACAAAAAGTACCACCTCTGAACATGACTGTTCTACATAGTTCTCCATGCATGTGGAAATAGTCCCAAGAATTGGGACTACCTTTAGTTCCATTATTTCAACACAGCTGATAAGCAGTTATCTTCTAAAACAATCTGGAACTACCTTTAAAACAACATGGAAATAGTTCTAATTCTTGGGACTTTTTCCATGTTGTTTTAAAAGTAGTTCCAGGTTGTTTTAGAAGATAACTGCTTCTCAACCGTGTTGAAATAATGAAACTAAAGATAATCAGTAGTACAAAGGCATTGATACATGAGTGTGTATGTTAATACATGCTTTCTATTATCCTGACTCCAAGAGCACCTTTTGTGAAGGCTGAATTCCTGTAAAATATTTTGCATTTCCCTCAGCTCTGGCTCATCAGTTCTATGCTAAGAAGCAAGTGACTCTTGCTGTGAGATACAGGAGGTCTGTATCTCAGTGGAATGTCACAACATAATGCCAGCTTTTCTTCCCCCCCCTGAGAGCTGACAGTTAACTTCTCCCAAGCACTACAAATACTCAAAATAGCTTTTTACTTCCTTTTAATTGTATAAGCATTTGAATGCTGCTTGACCCACCTTTCCAATACCAGAATCATAACTGTGTTCATACACAACAGAATTGAAAATGTGGTTTTGGTGTAACCGCCTACAGATCCAGACCTATATGGCTAAGCGATAAATTGTCATCTCCACTTAAAGTTAAGACTGTGTAAGAAATTTTACGGAAAAGTGATAATTATTTTCTGAATTTTTACAAATTTAAACAATATAGGAGAAGCACAAAGTATCCTTCCCACGGAGGACTGTTAGAAGGACCTTTTGACAATGTCATGTAAAACACATCTACAGAGTGCACATTTCAGAAGTCCCCAAGCTGTGCATCTGAATGCGCAGGGATGGGAGGACGGCAGCTTTCTCTGAAGAACAAGTTTCAACGCTAAACTACTGAACAAATAATTTTTCTTGGCAGACTATTTAGGACTTCTAAATATACCCATGCAATTTATGCGAAGATTATCCTGTTTGAGCATTTGCAGAAACTCAGTGCAGTCACATTTCAAAGCTCATATATTGTCATTTATACATAAAGCAAATGCAACATCAGAAGCCATTATGGTGAACAGTTTTGCTACTCTTTAATTACGAACATTAAAAATAGATGCTCATAGTTAATAGGTTTGACAACTTTTGATTTTGAACATATGCTCTAAACTACTGATCTGCAGAACTAGTTCAAGTAAAGAATTAGCCTTCTAACACAGGTATTAAAATCATTAAGTGGTAGTATCTTTTAAGATGACCATTTACACGTCCCTTCATATTCTGTAGGATTATAGCATGCGACGGGGGCTGAAGACAAAAGTCACAAAGCTTGTAGTCAGTTTCAAGTATGGTCCTAGTTGGCTGCAAAAAAGACTCTGTAGCTTTGACCTTGATGAATTAACTGAGTTTGTTAGAAGCTAAAATAAAGAAAAATTAAATTAAAACTGACCCCTGAATAAAAATGTGCTCTAAGACTAGACAGCAACAACTGATTTAGTAATAAAGTATCCAGACTTTAAAAAGCACCCGAATATAGTATTCAGTATTAACCTTACCAGTAATAACCTAACAATTAAGTACATTACGTATTCTAAACTACCTGCTAAAATCTGAACTTCAAGTCATTCTCATTTTAGTGAGAACATACTATAATCATAATCCCCTTGTTGAAACCATAGCTAGTGTAAATGAAAAACTTAATATGAAAACCTATGACAATTACAATTTTAGCTCTATAAAAAAGGCAAGAAGGAAGGCTTAAAGTAGACACAAGAAATTGTTTGGTTACTTTTCATGGTGTCATTAGTGGTAGAGTTGAACTAAAGATGTCTGGTAGACATCTCTGAACGGTCAACCTGACAACAAAGTGTTTTGAAGTTAAAATGACACAATCAGCTATGTAAGCTAGCTCAACTGAGCCTAAAATGCACCAGAACAGGTCCTGTGGTAGACACACCTACTTTCCAACTACATAAGCATTTAAAAACAAACAAAAAAATACCAACAGCATGTACTGTATCTATACTGGAATACTTCAGCTCAAGAATATATATTCATAAACTGGAAACAACCAGACACATCATGGAGATCATTAAAGACTGGGCAATCTTGACTTACGAGGAAAATCTAGAAAATTTCTGTACCGATATTTTCAATTAAATAACTAAAGGGACAATTAAGACATTTGAATGGGAAGTTGTTATTCAAGGTTTGGGTTCCTCACACCCCGCCCCCCCGCCCCGAGAAATATCTATACTGCCTTCGGTACTCAAGTAAATACATCAGCACATATGGTAAATGTACTTTGGATAGATCTTAGGTGAGAACGTATTCATTTTACCTCAGAAGAACTGTGCTTTGGCAGAACGAGGTGACGTTAAAAGCATGGCAGCAGACTGCTTTCCCCAGTCAGAGATATCCCCTGTATGGTCCTCAAACACAGATATCTGGTTTTGTGTGTTATTTAATCAGTCCCAGGTAATCAATCCACTGCATTAAAAATCCCGAAACTGTTCTGTGGCAGCACTGCCTTAGTAAAAATAAAGTGGTAAAGCCTGGCTTACAAATTACTGTTTGGACAATTACACTAGTCTAAAGACTAAGAGAACTTCGCAGCTGTACTCCCAGTGCCTTCAAGTTTAACATCAGCTGACAAACACTCAGCACTTCTGAAGAAACAGGCCACATATTTTGGAGTCTAAACATGGCATTAAGAATCCAACTTTAGCAACTTGCTCTTCACCTAATATTCACTGCTATCTGTATCATCTAGATTAGCCATTTAAACTGTTATGCTATATTAAATTGTACTAAAACTATCATATTGAAAATCTGAAATTCTCTGAATGGAAGTGATTGTAAGGCACAAGCAACGTGACAGCAGCTTAAATTAAATATCTAAAACTAACATCTGTTGTGACATACAGCAAATCACTTGAAATAAGACTATCTTTGAAAACTTGAGCGTATTTAAAAAATAAATAGCAAAAGAAAAATATGCATTTGTACAAGATGCTACCTTACAACACAAATCCCCAGCTGGAGATCTAAATTCCAACACAGAATAATAAAGCTCAGCTTTTAGGACCACGAACATTACACATACTGTTTGTTTGAACAAACAGGAAGGACAAATCAAGGTGAAAAACACCCAGACACACAGTGTATTTCCGTAATTCGAAAGAAACACAGAAACTAAATTCATATTCATAGAATGCAGTGTTTTTACTACAATGAAAATAGCTGAACACTGCAGTGTATTATTAAACTGTTTTAACAGGTTTTAGTAAGCTCATTTGCAAGACAGTAAGAAAAACTAAGCTTGTAATCAAAATAGGGTTAGCAGGCACTGCAATTCTAAAAAAAAAAAAAAAAAAAAAGTAAATTTAGAAACGGTTAATTACTGTCCTCATCCAAGGAACGTAAATCAAGAAAAATGGATACACAAAACATTGATTTCTGTGCTTGCATGCTGGCCACATAAATGCCTGAAGCATGTTTTTTCAGGAAAAACAACAGTATCAGGTGTTAAAAAAAAAAAAATTTTAGTTTTGTATCCTATATTTTTTTTTTACTTCGGGTCAGGGAATAAGAGGGAATAGTCATATTATCTGACTTCTCGAAACGCAATGTAAGTGCCTACACTGGAATCCCAGGGGCTGTGTAAGGTCAGCGGTGCCAGGTATGTTCTTCTAGAGAATTAGATTATCTAAATAAGGAGCCTAGATTCTCTCTAAGGAGAGAGAAATAGACTGCTCAATTAAATGCTTAAGTTGTATGGTGTCAATATCTGACAAGGTTTCTGACTGTTCCTTTAATGATTCTGGTACAAAGCAACAATCCCTTCCCTATATGAAGTACCTATAATGGTGTAAGCAGTATGGCAGAACTTAAAACTTGTAGGCATGATTTTGTCTATGAAAGAACTTTATTTGATGCAGTTTATATTAACTTAAAAACCTGAGGAAGGCAAAAATAGCTTCTTACAGTGAGTCCCATAAGAAAACTTGGCTATAGGCTTAAGTTGCTCACGTTTAAATCAGCATTGCCTGACCTTTAAATCAAGCCCAAATTCTAGCAATTCTTCCTTCAAAACCTGTTGAACTTTTCAAAAATCCCAAGAGATATCCTTCATAATTTCTGTAAGCAAAAGCAACTTTGCTGCAACTAATGTGGCCACTGTGAGTTCAACTTCACATGGGACATATTTCAGTTTTAACTAGGAAGTACAGAAAAATCTGCTTTCATCCCTGTAATACATATGATTATTTATTCAGTTATCAGCAATGACATTCATTGTCACTGGTATGTTAGTTTAATGTCAGCAAACATTATTTTCACCAGAACTGATGTCAGTTCTATACTGGGGACCACCATCAATGCAAAGACCAAAGAATAAAGAAGCTTGACGGAAGGGCAGAGCTTTGAATTTGCATATAATTCCTCTGTGGCTTATCTTGTTTGCATGAGATACATGTTCTTCAGAAAATGGATGAGCAGCTGACACTGCTGAAGGCTATCTGGACTTAGAAAAAATATAAAGCATTTTAAAAAAATGGTATCAACATTAACAATCTACACAAAGTCCGTCACTGAGGGCACTGGCATTTCTAACCTGTGTTTATTTGCTAATTTTGAACTAGCTAAAGTTCAGAGGAAAGGTGCTTTGTCCCCTCCCACACAAAATGATTACTGCAGTTAAAACAAAGAAAAAAATTATTCTGCAAAAGTGTGAGTGATGCAGCGTGGGTATCCAACATGCATGCTAAGGTGTATTGGCTCCGTGGAAGCTTGGAAGAGATAGGTAACTTCTACACACACCAACACTTTTGTGTTGACTTTCCAGACATCACAAAATTTAATTAGTACTATTTTTTGTACCTTCGGATATTGCTACTGTATCTTTAAGATTCTTCAATCTAAATACCACAACCTTTTATGGAAGGAAACAAGCACAGTACAAATTAGCAAGATGGGTGTTTGACAGCATCACAATTGCCAACACAAGTCCTGATGAAAAGAAGCACGAGCTCCAAGCTCTATTTAACTTTTTCATTATGACTTCCAAAATGTAATAGTCATCACAAGGAATTAATCATATAACAATAGTGTACTAACTGAAAAATAAGAACACAATTTTAGTGTAGCAAAACAATTTATGGAAACACCTAGTGTTTCCACAATAGCAGTAGATAACACTGCAACCCTTCAAAGAGGATTATTTTTACTGTGTTCTTCAACCATGACTTTATACACGTCAGGGAGATTTAAGCATAGACAGATCTACAGTGTAAATATAGCCATTTAATTGGTGATTCTGGTGCTCACAGGTATGATCAACAACTAAGTTTCCAAAGTGTCACTTTGACACTATCTCTTAAAAAAATCCCCTATTCCCTAAGTAGAAACATTAATGTATTATAAAGTTAAACTACAAGGATTTCTTTCCTACCCTACTACATAGAAGTTATAGTCTGAATGCACAAGACATTTGTTTAGACATAAAATGAGTTAATCTATAGAAAACAACCACTATAGAAGCTTCTGGAAGTTGAAAGTAATGGTCATATGGACTTCTAAGGTCTATTGAATGAGCAAATATATTCACAATCTGTGCTTAGCTGCATATGAATTACAATGTATACGTTGCTGCAGCTTCAACATACGATAGCATTAATATTTTTAAACCTGTTCTTTAGGCTAACATCTTTGGGACACATTTCAGGGTTTACTTTCTACTATTCTCAAAGCCCTGCACTGCAAAGCATTACCTGTCTGTAATCTGTTTTCCTTAACAGAACATAATACCTGAAGAATGCCACATTTTGCCCCCATCTTTCTACCCACACAAAAGATTATTCAACTATGATATTCCAGCTAGCAAGGCTACTTAATGGAACCAGTATTCACAGTACGAGCAAATCCTCTTGAGTTTCAGGTCCAAACACATACACTTGGAGCAGGACTTTGGCACGTTCAAAAGTCATGTAACTTCAAGAATACTGCCAGTAACTGAGCTCACCTGGACAGAGCTGGGACATGGCCTTCTGTCCCATATGGACCTGTGCCAGCAAAACGTCAAGAGAAACAGGAACTCTAGTGGGACATCTGGTCCCAAGGAGCATCCTTTTGCCACTACAGCTACATAAGGATTAGATTGCTAATTCATGCAAATACAGCTTTATCAATTCAAATGTGGTCACGAATGAAAGGCCTCTGCTAACAAGGAATAACTAAATCAATATAGGATATTTTTCCCATTCTTACGTTTTACCAGGAGGTTACTGAGGCTGGAGCTAAGTGACTTACCTAAAGTCACATAAGATGTCACTGGAAAAATTCAGGAGGTGAACCCAGATCTTTAGTTCTAAGACACATCCTCCTGTTTAACACTTCTAAGTCACAGGGCTTCCAGATAAAAGAAAACATAAAAGGTGCTAAAGTGTGGAGGAAAAAGATCTCACTAATATGCAAATGTCAGCCCAGAACACCAGCAAAGGACGAACATGTCGAAGACTCAAGAGTCATCTATGGAAGTAAGAAAATCTATGTACAAGGACAAGTAAACAAAAAAAAATACCGAGGTCTAAAGGGATTTATAAGAATGTGAGCATTACCATAGTCAGAAAATACTTGCTGGATTAAACATATTTTGTTTTATTGCTTCATCACTGCCTACAGTTTCTATCTTTCTTGACAGTCAATATTCTTATTTAAAGGTGAGAATCATATACTGCTGAATACACTGAAAACATGGGGATTAGTTAAAATTTAAGACTAAAAATAATCTAGAAACATACAATTTTCAAACCAAGTACCAGAGCTGCAACTACTGTTTAATTCTCATTAAAAATGAATCAAGTCAAAATGCTATGCAAGACCACGAACACACCGGCTACATACCATCCTTACCTGCAAAGGAAGGAGAGTATTACTGTTGGTGTCAGTTCGGAAAACATTATCTTCAATCCACGATTTTGGTGTCAGTGATGGAGTGGAGCGAGTAAATTTAGGAGGAGCTATGACATTACCAGAAAAGGGCTTCTTCAAAGGAGAGATTTGGTTCATAGTTCCTGGAATTCCTATGTTTCCAGTTCTACGATGGTCTCTGCCATGCATTCCTCCCCAAGATATATTTCCTGTGCTCCAGCCGCTGCTCTGATTGCTCCAAGGTGACTGCTTCAGAAGAGGCTAAAAAAAACCCAAAAAAACCAAAAAAAGATTATTTACATTATTTTGAAAATACATGTTTTTCCACGAAAAAACAGAAAAAAAAAAACAACAAACAACCAAAAACCCCCATCAAACTCTAAAACAACCAACCACCATGCAAGCAACGTGCAGAGATTTCTATTAACCACTCTTTCCTGACAACATGTAAATTAATTCCTGAGGCAAGGAAGAAAACACAGCTTCATTAACAAAAAAAAAAAAGAAGTAATTTCTACTTCTTCATATATCCCCCCAGTAAACCCCACAGTACTTGTGCAAGCAATTTAGATTATCATTTTAGTAACTGGCAGCATTCCTTAAAAATATGTAAAAGAACAATTCCAGGGTGTAAAACCAACTTACAAAAAACCCTGAGACCAATTTATCATACATTAAAATAACACAATAAATTCAAAGAGATTAACTTAAAAATTATTATTAAAGCACGATTTATATTTCTACTAATAAGAATTATTTCTACTCAGTGAATAGTACTGCACTAGTTAGTAGAAATTTAAAAATTAGAATTCAAATGACAGATTTAATCCCCCCTCCCGTATTTTGAATATCATTGTCTCAGTATTACCATATAAGAGCAAAAAGAGCACTGACTATTGTACAGAGAATCAGCCTGAAAGGCTATCATAACATTTCCAAATTAAAACACATTATTCTGAAGCCCCTGGTCTAATATTTCTGGAGTAATAAATGGAGTAATTTCTGGAATAATGAACCTGGTATTCTGCGGGATGTACTCTGCAATTTTTTTTGGAGAATTTTTTTTTTTTTGTCTACAGGTGGTCTATCTTACCTAGATGCACATGTATCTAACAAGCACCCTATATTCTCCAACATAAAAACAGAAGCAGTTTTTAGATGAAGGTTTTTACAAGATAATAACTTGTTATTCCTAAGCCACAACTTGTGCTAGAAAGTGACCTATAGTGGTTGTCATACTACCAAGAGGTGGACCCACTGAGCCTGACTGACAGTGAAGAACTGTATTTATCTTTAGCATTCTCAAATCTGACTGTTCTTGGAAAGGCTTTTTCTCAAACATAGAAATGGAATGGGGGCGTGTGATAAATCTAAATTCAGTTCTGTTAAGTGAAAATACAGTACTTTTATCTCTAAGCTTAGCAGTAAGCAACCCTCAGCTTGCAATTCTAATAACTTAAAAATTTAAAGCATGTCAATACATTATGCATTAGATAAAACAGAACTTTATGAAGACAGAAAGCTAAAGTTATAACAACATCTCCCTTACCCCCAACCCCAAAAAAGAAACTAAAAAACTACTAAAGCCATTCTTGGTCAAGTAATCAGGAAAACATCCCATTCTATATAATTATAGATAATTATGTTGTAAAACTTGAATACTTCGGTTGGAATTTTGGGAGAGGCAGGCACTCTATTGTGAAACAAACCTTAAGAGATAATGCCAAATGTTAACAAGCCTCTAATATTGCTAGCTATGCTGTCATGGCACTGTTTAAGTATACCTACAACTTATAAGTGAGAGAAAATTCCTGTACACCTCACTGCTGGAGAATTGCTTTGGAATTTGTTTGAAGAAGGTTATTATAGACGTTAAGGACAACTAGCTTCAAATGGTGATGCACTGCAATCAGTAGTCGGATAGGCATACTTAATGTGCTATTCCAGTTCTAATACAAATTGATCTCTACCGATTAAAACTGACAGGATTTAATACTAGAACAAAAAAAAAAATTAAGAAGAGGCCTATACAACTCCAGCCTTTCATAATTGAGCAAATAATCACAGCAAGATGGGCTTATAATGCAATTGCTGGTGATATTAACATAGATTTGCTTCTCTCTGATTTCTTACAGTATTTTGTTCCAGAAAGAAACATAAACTTCCATTTTTAACACGGGATCGCGACACAACTCGATAAAAATCGGTCACAGAAGTATGGGAACCTGAAACAGCGCTGTCCTCGGACACACATTCAAGCAACGTCAGCCAAAACCGCTGAAAGGGCAGCACGGCGACAGCTTTCGCACCTAAACCTCTTCCTGGCGACCTGCGCCCGTCCGGCCGAGGGCCGGTGCGAGGCCGGGGAAGGGGCTGCGCGGGGGCGGCGCCGGCCGGAGCTGTCAGGCTCATTGTTCGGGGACAGCCCGCCCGCCGCGGGGGACGAGGGGGCGTTTTCACGGCGAGACTCCCTGACACCAACAGGAGCGTTTGCGCTCTTTTAAAAGATCATTCTTCCCTCGTCCCTTAAAAACCGGCGTCCCTGGACAGCCGACGGCGCACCGAGGAGTGCCGGCAGTAGCGCAGGGGACGGGGCCGAAGGGCCGTTCCGGCACCTGCCACCCGGAGCGGCCGGGGAGCGCGGCCGGGCGCGGAGCGGACGCTGCCCGCAGACTTCTCCGGCTCGACCCCTCCGGCCGCCCGGGCCCGCACCGGGCGGGGGGCGCAGGTGCCCTCCCCCCCTCCCTCCCGCTGGGCCGGCCCCGCCCTGCCGCCGCCACCGCGGTCCCGCCGGGCTGTCACCGCCGCGCAGCCTCGCCCGGCGCCGGCGGCGAAGTCGCCCGGCTCCCGCGACCAGCGAAACGAGGGCAGCGGCGCCCCCGTCCTGTCCTCGCGTCCCCCTCCCCGCCCCGGGGCTCCCAATCGCCCTGCGCTCCCCGCCCGATACCTGGTGATGGTTGTAGGAGTTTCTCTGCTGTAAGAAGGCGGCGGCGGCCGCCGCCGCCTGGTGTTGGTGCTGGAGCTGGGGGCTCACAGGGGATCTCCGGTTCTGCTGCTGCTGTTGCTGCTGCTGAGGTAAATTCATCTGCGGCGGCGGCGGGGGGGCGGCGGCCGAGAAGGGGCTGCTGAAGGGCCCGGCGCAGGGGTTGTGAGGAGACACCGGCGAGAAGCTCTGGAAGAAAGCGGGGTTGATCGATGACGGGATCCCCGGATAGAAGCTGGTCTCAGACTCCGGGCTCGGGGGCGGCATCGCGCTGATCTGCCCGCCGCCGCCGCCGCCGCCGCTGGAGACCGGAGGCTGCTGCGTCTGCTGCGGAGGCGGCGACGAGGTCTGCACCGACCAGGGGGTGCCGAAGCCGGGCAGCGGCGGAGGAGGAGGGGAAGCCGCCGAGGAGGAGCCGCCCCCGCTCTGGTGATGGGGGCTGGGGATCTCCGGGCTCTGCAGGCTGCTGAAGCCAGAGCCGAGCCCGCCGGGCAGGAGGTTCCCGGGGCTGCCCAGTAAGTGGCTGTTCGGGGGGGACTCCATGGGGGGCAGCTTGGCTCTCGCCTGCAGATGAGGAGACGGAGGCGGATTCACGCAGGAGGCGGCGGCCACCCCCACATTGGGGTCCGCGGACGCCGATCCCCCCGGGCAGGAAGGGGCGAGGCGCTCCGAACCCCCCCTGTCCGCACCGCCCTGGTGCTCGGCGGGGCCGAGGGGCCGGTGGTGCCGGTGATCCCCCGTCCGCGGCGGCTCCAGGGGGTGAGCGCTGAGGAGCTGGAGCTGCTGCTGTTGCCTGTGCTCCTGCTGCTGGTACTTGTCAGTGGGGTGGCTGAACTGCTGCTGCTGCTGAGGGGGGTGGTGATGATAGTCTGGGGGGTGGTGGTTATTCAGGGGGTGGCTGCTGCCGAGCTGGGCTGGGCTGCTGAGCTGCTGCTGCTGCTTAAACTCTTTCCTCTTCTGGCTCAGCTGAGGAGGCGGCGGCTGTGGCTGCTGCGCTTGCTGCTTGTTTAAATCCTGGTGGGGGCTGAGACAGGGTTTAAAGTCAGAGGAGGGGTGGCCGAAAGGGGGGTGTCCCGACGCGGGGCTGCTGCTCAGCCTCTCGCTGCCTGGCTGCTGCTGCTGTGTCACCCCTAGGAGCAGCTCATCCTGCATGTTTTGATGATGCGCAGCAGCGGCCGCTGAGGGAAAACAGAGAGGGCAGGGGCGACCCGGCGGACACGCTGCCAGGGGAACCGGCTACAGCGGGCGGCGAGGGGCAGGACGAGAAGGAGGAACGAGGCGGCTGCGGCCGCTCCGGGGAGGGCAGGACAGGGGGCAGGGGCTGGGGGCGGCCGCCTGCAGGAGCTCCCCTGACACCGGCTCGGCGCAGGGGTGAGCCCCCACACCGGCACACCAAAGAGACAAAGATAATTAATAATCTTTGTGGAGAAATGGGACGGGGGGGGTGGGGTGTTTAAATACCCGCCTATCGCAAGCCACTATGTAAGTCCAAAAATAGCTAATTTATGGAATAAAGCCCTCTTCTTTGCCATCAGCGCCACTGTACTGCTTTAAAAATACCGCAGCTTTTCGATAACGAGCCCATTTTTATCAGATATTTTCTTTTTCGTTTTCATTTATCGGGACCCCCGGTAGGGCGGCCCTTCCCGCTTACAGTCGCACCCACAGGGAATCCGCTTAGGTCAGGAATCCGCCCGGACAGGTCACTGTCCCCGGACACCAACTCCTCCGTCCGATCCCCCAGCCGCCACACCGCGACGCAGGGGGAGAGCGGGGCGTTCCCGGGCCTGGCACTGGCGGGGAGGGAGGGAGGGAAGGCGGGGAGGCCGCCGGTACCTCCGCAGGGCAGGCGACCCGTTCTCCTCAGCGAGGCTGCTGCCCCCAGCCCGGCCACGGCCACCGCCCCCGCCCCGCTGCCGGCCGGGGGCCGCCGCGGCGCCCTTAAGAGCGCCGGAACACTCGTCACAGTGACGTCACAGGCCCGGCCCCTGTCCGCCCGACCTTGGTAATGAGCCCTGTGGCCCCACCTCCTCATGAATAATGCATCAGCTTCGGAACTCGCCCCTCCCCTCGTTCACCCCCGGCGACGACGAGGCGTGTGGGCGCTACCACTGCAAGCGAAAGGGAGGTGGCAGCTCTGCGAACCTTATGGGCGAGCAAGGCAATCACTGGGCTTCGGTGACCTTTGTATCGTTAAGCGAGACGCACCTGAAACAAAACGATTTTATTTCGTTTTGCGCCGGCGGGTGCCTCTGGCTTTCATCCCTACAGATAGTGGGGGGGGGAAGCCGGGACGCTGGTTTCTCCCGCCGCCTGCGATCCCATCAGGCGCTCGTTCGGGCCGGGGGGGAGCGCCCGCCCCTTCACCTCGCGCACCGCTTATTTGCATTGACGCACGGCCGCGCGCCACGGGCGGGCAGGCGGGCGGGGCGGGGCGGGGCGGGGCGAGTGGAGCGCGAGCGCGGCGGCACGAGACGGGCCGGGTGTCGAGGCCCCGCCCCCCCGGCCCGGCCCCGCCGTGTGCCCGTGTTGCCAATGTTGCCCCGCCGTCGGGCGTGCGGGCGGGTCACTACCCGTGGGGCAGTGAGGGGTGTCAGAGCTCCCGGGCACCTGGGTTGGTCACCCCTTCGTCCCCACCTGCCCAGGGTCTGCCAGCAAGCCTTGTTTCTTGGGCTCGTCAGACACCCACGCGAGCTGGGACACAGCCCGTATTGGGGTGTGGTGGCACAACGTGGTGCCTTCTGAGGTATTCCAGTGTCAAAGGTGGGGGTTTACCCTTTCCATCCATTGGAAGCACAAACGAATAAATAATTTGGCACATGCAAATATATTGTTGATACAGATGAATATACCCCTGAAAAGACTGAAACAAGCAAGCTCCCTTTATGCTCTGGAGAAGCTGTAGCTCAGTAGTGAAAGAATTTGTAAACAGCTGTTGAATGTGTGAGTACACAAGGGAAGTGGCATTATGTGCTTGACCTGTTGTACTTTTCTCTAGGCATCCATCCATGCCCAATGTCAGTGACTGGATGGCTGCGTTCTTGCCTGCCCCATGGACCTTTGCTCTCACTCAATGTAACAGTTCGTATTTGTTAAATCTGTGTGTGTTTGCTATATACATAAAAAATGTAGAGGGGGAAAAGAATCGGTTCGGCATTTGCAGTCATCTGTGATGTGATTGTGAACCTGTGTGGGTATATGTATCGGGGTATCCAAGCCATCTTTCAGAGTTAGGATGAAAATACATTTGCAGCATAGAAAAATAATTGATATATGTTTATCTTTGCTGTATTATGACTTAACACTCCAGAATTATTCATGATGTTGTGTCCTAGTTAGGACAGCTGAGATCAGTTCATCATGGTATGGGTGTAACCCAAAACTGTGTATTCTATAGCCTTCCATGCCATTTCCCAGAAACTGTTGTCATTAGACTATTCGCACCCTCTGCCCATAGAGCCTGACTCCTCAGGCTATAAACTAGGTGTTCAGAGGCCTGTGAGATAGGAGGATGCTCCTGTCCTCACACCCTTTGTGGAACTCCCCGGCCTGAGGGAAGTACTGAACATTCCTGCCTGAACTGGAGGATATGTAATCTTGGAGTCTCGGAACATTTTTTAACCACCACTCGTGGGATCCAGAGGAAGGCTGCAGCTCATCGCTCTCAACCAGACTTAGACCACCACTGGACTGCAATCGCCACTTTTGGCCAGACTGCAACAGCTCTTCCCCCAGCATCTCACTGCAATCACCACTTTTGACCAGACTGCAACAGCTCTCCCACCAGCAGGTTCTTCCCCTCTCCCTTTACTTTGGACTCAAGCGGGGCCCAAGGAACACCACTTTGTTCATGCCCCAGGGTACTGGGTTATACATTTGGGTTTTGTGGGTTAAGACCAATTGTTTGTTTGTATGATTGTACTTACTGTATTATTTTAATAAATTGTTATTCTGACTTATAATCTCTCCTTTGAGTTGAGTTCATTTCCCCTGCTGGTTAACTCTTAAACCAGCACATGTTGGCATCTGTTTCAGGAACTCTGCAGCCGTCTGTTTTACAAGGGTTAAAAAAAATCCAGAGTGCAGACCAAGGCCCTGCAGATGATCACATGCTGATTAAATGTTGCCGGCCAAGTTAATGGTTCCTCTCTGGGTAGTGAGTTGCTTCACAGCACAGTCCTCATAAACATTAGTTTGGTGAGCTGCAGAACTGGTAGCATCTGGCTTCCCTTTGTGTCCATGTCATACACCTGACATTCGGTTGTGTGCAAGCCTGAACAGAAGCTGTCCTCTACTTGGGCCGTTCTCAGGCATCTAGGAAGGGTGGAAGCAATGCTTCTCTGTGTCTCTTCTATAACCAGCTGCCTGTTTCTACAAAGTGCATAGGAAATCATTCATTTGAGGGTTTTTTTGTGAGTAGTCAGCTTTTTCATCCCTCACGTTTAAATCAAGCCCAAATTCTAGCAATTCTTCCTTCAAAACAGCCATCTTGGCATATATAAGTAGTCTTTTTAAATTGACTGAAAGACAGGAGCACTCACATCCTTCATGCCAGCTTATCTCTACCATGGTAGCCACCTACCCCAATCGGTGTGTTTGTTAAAACAATTTTCATGGGGTGAATCTCATCTATTTTTAACCATGTGAAAAGGAAGTGTCCGCTCTGCATTAGCTACCTAATCTTCTTCAAACACAGGACAGGTGCTACCAAAGGATGATTCAGCCTATCCTGATGCAGGTACTTTTAGAGAGAGAAACCTGATCTCTCTCTATCTGCTAATTATGAGGAAAGGTTCTGGCTATATTGGTGCAAAATCCACTAGGTTTTTGGTGCTTCTTGGTCTTGTGGCATACACTTCTTGACTTTGGATACAAGCAAGAATGAGTCAAACTGAGAATCCTTCAGGCTCTTCTGCCTCAGATATGAGACCCCTTGGTGTAGGAGAAGCCAGGCCACAGCTTCTGGCTTCTCCTCCACCAAATGAAGTCTCTTGACTGGCACCTTGGTGCCATCAAGAAGTGCTGAGGCCTGTCCTTGGCAGTTTGCTTTCTCTCTCCACTCCCAAGTTTCTTGATTTTTGACCATTTTGCCTTCACACCCTCTTGCTTTAATGTTTTATTCTCTCCTGTAATCCTTTGATTCCTTCCTGCTTTCATTTATCTTAGCTGCCCCTTTCTAAGGAAAGCTTGAGAGCTTTTTTGGATTAGGCTAGTTGTAAGCTAATAGCATCTAAAACCAGATGCCTAAATGAATATGTAAGAACAAGCTAAGCATGTATAATGCTTCTTTCAGGTACCTCAACCATTTACAACACAAGAACTTCCTCGATATGCCTTTCCAGACCTTAGGGTATCCTCGGATGACTGGACTTCATGTTCCCTAAAAGTCACTGAAGAGAAACTGCTTAAGGAAGATTGTATACTGGCAGAGCCCTACCTCATCTGAATGACTTGAAGAAGCCAGAGAGTTGTGGAGCTGTGATGAGTTCCTAAGCCTAGACAACAAACATGACAAATGCCAAGCCATATGCAATATCACTGTACATAATATGTAAATTGAAAAAAACAGATGTTGCTGTCAGTAAAGTAGAACCAAATATACATAAGTTATGGGTTTTGCAGCCATTAATCAACCTGCTTCTGTGTATACGTTCCAACAAACGTGCCAGACATCAACTTCACCTGGGAGGCCTCCACCTGTGGCAGAGCTGGGGCTGACAGGTTTCCTGGCTTTGTTGGTGCCTGAAAGACAATGATCATCTGATTTGTCTGGTGTTCTGCATCATCCACTGAGTGCTGAATTTTGTGAACATCAGAATATCAGGAGCCTAACATATACAAAAGAAAATAGCTCTGACTACTGCTAGAATCTGCTGTTTCCCTCCTATTAGCTAGTTGGAAAATCACAGTGGCTGTGATTTTGATATGGGCTGCAATTAGATGTACACATGAAAAGTATCTTTACTTTCATTCCAATACTAAAAACAGCTTTTTTGATGATTTTTTTTTCACGTTACAGTTAAAAATAAGTGTGGTTACAGATAGTACTAACTTCAAAAAACCTTTTGTGGAGAGGCTCAGCACAGAGACTCATTGGCTGCTTGTAATGCAACAAATTGCTCTTTCCACAGCCCACAATATTTATAGGCCTTTCACCATTTACAGTGATTTACTACTCTGTTTGACCTTTTCTAAAGCTCTACAGCTACAAAACAAAAAAACCCCAAACCCAACAACAACCACCACCACCACCAAAACCCCAACAAGCAAACAAACAAACAAACAAACAAACCCCCCCAAATAAAAATGAAATCAGCGTTTTAAAAATCAGTTTCTTGTTTTCTCTTTGCTGTTTTACCTCTCCTTCTCCCTTTCCATATCTTCTCCTTTTTCCTGGGCTCTGTCAGCCATCTGTGTTTAGGTAGCTGTGTCTGTCCTGCACTGCTTGCAAGGACTCTGCTAAGAGATCTGCTCAGTCTTCCTTATGATCAGGCTGTTTAGGGAAGTACACAGTCTGCTGTCCTGTGTTTTTTGACATGTATCTACTTTGTTCCTTAGTTTAAACTTTGAAATGGGCTTGCATATGCATTCCAGGAACAGCACATTGTTCTAATTGGTAACTAAAATACATGATTCTCCTACTTTTGCTAGAGCTGCTTCCTCTTAACCTTAAAGTTGATTTTTGTTAATGACTTCTTCCTCCCATGGAAACATGGTAAATAATCTGAGACTACAGGTTATTCATATAGAAACACAGATTATGAGGTTTGACATTTCACAGGAAAAAGAGGTCTGTAGATTTATATCAATGTGCTTCATTCACTGTTTTTTTTTCTTGATTTTTTTAAACTCTGAAAATAATAATCATGCATCCTTAGGAAGGAGGTAGGTAAGTCTTTCTCAGCAGTGAGCAGTCCATTGAATCACAGTAGCTTATCTTTTCTCCTAGTGTTTTTTCTCATTAAAAGAAAAAATATGAATCATCCAAATATAGCAAAACTGGGTAAAAAAAAACTTCTGTTAGATTACTGTGTGTTGAAATGAAATTAAAAGCAGGGGAGAAAATTAACACCAGGGATTGAGATGGTTTGCTTTGTTCTCTTATTCTCACTCCTACATTATGTTTTTGTTTGTTTATTTTTAAGGCTAAAAATCTTAAAATTCACAGGAGATGGGCAGCTTTCTTCCTTAATTCAAAGCCTGGCTTCCATCATGAGAGCTGTGCTGCCTGCTGGACTTGAAGGATATGGGTTCTGGTCACAAGAATGCAAAGCAGTGATTTACTCTGTTTTTTCTCCTTTGTGCCCTGGAGTTTAACCAGCACATTAGACTAATATTTTCTTGCTTGCTAGTGGCAGTTTCTGTTTCTTTTTGTTTTGGGGTTTTTTTGGTAGTGGAAGTCATTAGAGTTTCTCCCAAGAGAATCACTGCCAAAGTAAACAAACATCTTCATGAAAGGAAAATAATGTCTGTGGAGTATTCAGAATTCCATGTTTTACAGACGAGTATTTATGGCAACCAACTAGTGAATTAAAGTGAATGAAATCCTATTTCTAGTTTGCTGCTTCTGCTGTGCTAATTGAATGTGGCAATTTCTGCTAGCTTCTCAGCTATGCAGTGCAAGTGCTGAATGTTAGTTGTAATTTAGGATGAAGGAAAATATGGATGAAACTGAGTTGAGAAAAAGGGTTTTCTTTTATTTTTTATTGTCGGGAATTGAATAGTGCATGTAAACCTCCGAGGAATTGCTGTTGTCTCTAAAATGTTCTGCATGTGGTTGGCAAGAACAACAAGGACAGAAGAAAGTTCAGCTAAAAAATTCATAAAGGCTGTCTGGTGGAATGCATTACAGTCAGCTGTATACCTCTATGCTCTTATCCCTCTGAACTGATAATTTTTAGCTGAGATGAAACGTTCTGAGGAACAGGAGGCTGGCAGATTTGCAGCGTAGATTGTTTGAAGGTTTAAATACTGTGACTATCTCATCTTACTGTAAGTCTGTAGATATAATATAAGCTGGAGTTGCTGAAAAGTGATAGAATGGCTCATGTGTACAACCTAAAAAACTGTGAAGAGCTTATTTTCTGTGTGCCTCAGAATCCTGTACACTTTCCACCTACTAGCAGTAATTCCAGTGGAACAGAGACACTTCAAATTTGCTGAGGATGAGACCATATCTAGTTCTTTGTTTAGGCAGTGGTTTTCACAAAGGGGACCAGTGCTAACTGGGAACTGCTGCCAACACCATCATATGTTTCATGACAAATGCAAAGTCAAAAAGTTGGCACTACAAAATAGAGATACTGTCAATCTCTGTTTGATTCCAAAATGACTTTTAAGGTTTCAAAGCTTGCATTGTTTCTGGTGTACTTGCATATCAGATAGTGTCTTTATCAGGCCTTATAATGTGGCTGGTTAATTTGATTACAGTACTAGAATATAACTAATATTCTAAGGATAGAGGATGCTAAGGTTTTACTGCTGTTTTTCCTATGTTTTGTGAGCAGAAGAGTTTGTACAGCAGTTTGTGCAGCTATAACCAGAACCTGGTATTTTCTCAACTCCTTTTCTGTGCACTGTGCAGGTGCAGCTGCTGCTTTTTACCAAACATGAAGGTGTTGTTCACAGCTCTGGGAGTAAGTTTGGGTTCTTCTTTAAAGAATGCATGAGACATCTCTACTAATTGCATGAATGTTCAGTGTATATTTATGTACCTGAATATTGTGGTGTAGGAGGCACATTGAAATTTTAAGGAATGATCTCAGTGATCATTGGGTAGGTCCCCAGAAACTCGTGTAACTGACTTGTGCTAAGAATAACTGTATGGTGCTTCCAGTGATGGAATAATCTGTTCTGAAGGGTTGCATACTCTAGTCTGACTAGAGTATGTAGGAGACAAGGTAGGAGACCCAGAGAGACTCTGGAAATTTTTGAGCAAGGAGGCTTTGAAGTAGTGTTCATTGAATCCTGTAGGTAGCCCTTATCGCAGATGCAGCAGGAGGAAGCAAATGTGTCTGCCCCTCTGCAGGACTGTACAGAGGAGTATATGTTTGTACCCTAGTAGTCTATTAAAAATAGTGCTTTAAATTGCTACAAGAAGGTTTATTAAAGTATTCTTTTTAAATTTTAAAAGGTGATAGGGGAAGATGTTCCCCTTCTGAGCCATAGCATCTGTGTTATATGAGAAGAAAAGGCAACTTATCTGATTTATATGTGAAAATGTAGTCTCTGGTACTTGACCTTATTTTCTCTTTGACTGTAAGATGGATGCTCACTAATTTTACACCACCACCCACTGTTTCAATAAAATTATTTTAAACAGATTCTGTAAGAAATTTGCTGCTTTAATTAATATGGAATTATCTCAGAAATTAGCAGTACAGACTTCAGATTCAGCATAGAACTAAAATTAATCGGTCTAGAGTTGAAGAAATGCAGATTAAAATTTAAAAATCCATTAACTATATCATTGTGACTAATTATGATGATATGTCTAGTAACTAAGGTGGAGTCAACAACTCTGGGCTGGCCATTTGAGATATCAGATGTCAGCTGGTCAGGGAGCAGCCAGCTTGCTTGAGGGTAGGATGCTCTCCTTCCCCTTTGCTGGGAGTGTGTGGCATCTTTTAAGAAATGCTTCAGCGTCCACAGCTGGAATGATGAGACTGTCCCAGCAATAAGGCTCTGCCTCTGGAGGGGAGAAGGGGCAGGCCGGGAGTTGAACTCGGCTCTGCCATACAGCAAATTAAGGCTCTCTCAATACTTAGCTGGTTTTAGTAATGTTCCAGCTACCTCCCACCCCTGACTTTTTGTTTGTTTTGGATTTTTTTAATCTACTAATTTACACTTCTGATCAGTGCAGAGTGACTGTACCAAAACTTTCACTTATTTTCCTGCTGGTCTCCCTCCTCCTAAATATTCTTAGCTATAGCTGGGACTCAGAAACAAGAAGTCTTGAGTCCTCTTATAATAATTTACATCTCTGATCTAATGATCAGTTGTAAATCAATGTTAAGCTTCATGACTTTTGACCGTGCATGCTATTATGATGATACAAAGACACTGAAAAGCAATACGCTGATTTCACCCTGTATATTTTGGTTACTAGACCATGTAGTTCTTTCTTAATGTACATGTATAACATGTTTAATAATTGTAAAGAAATCCAAGAAAAATCCCTGCCAAGAAACCATGTAAAAGCTAAATGTATTAGAATATTAATGTTAAAATATTTTAGAAGTGCATTAGCTATAAAAAAATAATAAATTGAAACCGAGAAAATGTAGTGAAAATATTGCACTTCAATAAAATGAAGTACATTAAAAAAGAAAACACACATTAAAAGCCACCCAGACAACCTTAATTTACTTCTATAATGAGAACCTGAGGGAACTGTGGAGTTAAATTTAGTTTATTTCAGCAGACTCTAAGTTTTTTAACCCTTTATGCACAGTTTTACTTAAAAGAATTGTGGTTGTTTGGATGCCTTAACCATTAGCTCCTCTATCTTCATATGTTTAATTTTTTTGTAAGTTAGATGAAACTTACAAAATCTAACTGGATTCTAGATCTGAGCACTGGAAGTTGTGCTTTCTAACCATATAGCTATGAGGTGAAGGAACTAGAGTAAAAGCAGATCTATTATGTTCATCTGTTATACACTGAGTACAAAACCTGCTGTAATTCTGTCATTTCATCTCTCATTATGGCATCGAGAGCTCAGATCCATTTTTATGCAGTGGCACAAACCAGTTTGCTGCTTAAGTATAGCTTACAGAAGCTGCTTTGCAGAACTGATGAACACATATGCCACAAATCAATTGTACCCATGATATTAAAAGGGAAAATTACCCAGATCTTTAAAAATTCCCAAACCTTGGTAAATAACCTTGAATAATTGTGATATCATTTCAGGTCAATGTTCTTTGACCACTGGTCAGTCAAAGTGAATCATCCAAGGAACCTTTGTTTTCATAGTTGTAATCTTTTTTTTTTTTTGTGCATGCTTATATAATATGTTGTAACTGAAGAGCAGAAAACCTCATAATATTTCTACATTAGGAAATCGAGGGACTTTTCCTTTCTTTTTTTCCTCCCAAATAATTTTTTTTTTCAACATTGAAAGGTCTTCTTTATATGAGGAAATTTACCAGAGACTATAGTGGTATAATTATACCTTTTGGATGCTTTTTAATCTTTTGTGAATGCCTGTAGAATTTAAGCGTCCACATGAGGAGTTATCCCATCAGACTATAGGAGTGTAATTATGCTGGTGAATTCTGTATGGAGACAAATGCTTTATGAAAGGGCACTTTATTTTGGCTCTTCACTTTTCAGCTTATTCATGTTCTGAACTAAAAAGAAGTTGATCAAATCAATGAAAATAATGAAAATTCAATGGTTGCCAAGAGTTGGGGAAATTGGAAAGTAATAAATATATACATTTCCTGATAACACTCATATGCATTTTTGTTCTTATTCTCTCGCCAGTGTTGAGTTTGTGAGGAGTTTAGTGAAAGGTTAAGAAACAAGCTTTGTTCTTTTCTGAGCCTCATAAACTAATATGCCTAATAGCTAAACACTGGTAGAATATTAGAGATTCTTAGCTCCCATAAAAGTAGATGGGGTTTCAGGCAAATAGGACACTGGAGAATTAGTTGAATACTTTTTAGTCTTGGTGTGACTTCTGCAGCTAGCACCAAGCAGATAAGCCATTAAATTTTCTATATGTGAATTTTCCTATATCCCAGTTAAACTGTAGTTCCTTAAATATGTGAGTCCTAGGACAGTAGTCAAAATGTTGTCTACAAAAGCAGCTCATTTACATGAAAATAACTTTCAGTATGTCAATAAGGATGTAGTAACACTAATAATTATTTTCTAAATGTGCTTCGAGTGAATTACAAGCATGTCTCAATGTAATTGCTGCATAGACTTTAAGACAAAAAGAGCTCAATCATTTTGGTGATATAATCCAGTCCAGCCATAGCACTGACCACAGAGCATCGCTCTGTGTGTCTTGCTTGAAGACTAAGGTGAACTTCATTAGAAAGATGTCTCATTTATATTTAAAGAGTTCAGAGAACAAAGAGTCCACCACATCTGTATCAACATCACTGTTCAGGTGAAGTGTTTTATTTGTGGTCTGAATTTAGCTTTGACTTAACTTGTTCAATCTTTGCTGAATTAAAAAAGCCTTTAGCACTGGACAGTATTCAATGAAAATACTTAAAGGCTGGGATCAAGGCACCTCAGCCCTCTTTAGTTGTGAAGCAAATCTCATTGAAGTGCTTTAGTTTCTAACCGTAAGGCAGGATTTCTGTATCACCAGTTTTTCCTGTAATTTCTTTCAAGTTTTCAAACATCCTTCATGAGTAAGGACATTAGGGCTGTCAGCAATTACAGCACGAGCTGAACAAAAGCATGATCTCCCCTTGCTGCTTTTGAAGCATGGAGAAATTTTGGTTTTCATATTTCTTGTCACAAGCCCTTTATGAGAAATACCTTATAAGGGCCAGGGCCTTCATTGAATTTTATGCTTTTTCAAGGCAGGCTTACTAGAGAGATGCAGCAAGATGATACATTGCTGTGATAACCAGAATATTTGGGTTTGCCCTGAGTAGTGTTACATGCAATGGTAGTGCTACTCTCCTGCTTCATATTCTTTCTATCTGTGAAGATTTCTTTTAGAGTTTAAAATACAGTCTCCATTCTTGAAAATATTGTTTACTTTTTGTTTCAACATGTCTAACCAATTTTTTTATCATTAGTGAGGCATACATCAGTTATGTGGGCATGAATTAAAGTAAAGCAGGTTATGAGGAAGCATGGCTGTACCATTTTCTTAATTTCCTACTTTTCACCTGTAAAATATCCTGGTACCGATTCTTTGTTTTCATCAAAGCGTGGCCCTCTATGTTCACCCAATATATCAACCCAAGGTAATGAGTAGAATTAGTCCAAAAACTCTTTCATGTGAGCTCACTGTTGAAACATTGTAAGTGGAAGAATGAGTCTGGTTTTGGCTACCAGTAGAACTCTGTAAGTTATCTGTTTTGTAATTACTGCAGAACACAGAGGTCTTCGCAGGGTGTCATGCTCGCAGAGTGTCATGCAATGGTTAGGTAAGTGTTTTAGAAGAGTACAAGCGCGTGGTTTTGCAGTTGTACTCCATCACTCTGAAACTGTTTCAGGCCTGCTGTGCAAGCACACTAAAACAAAATATTGAAATTTCCTTTTAGTTAGAAATAGTTTTCCAGTCCTCGGATGTTCTCTCCAGAGCAGGCACTAGTCATGGTAAAGCCTTAATTAGGCTATCTGAGGAACTTTTTTGATGTCTTGAAAATAGTAAGATCAATTTTATTGTGGTTGTGTGGATGTGTGCAAGGGGCAGAGCACTGTAGACATGCACAGAAAAGGGAGCAAGGAAGCTCGTCAGCCTGAGGTCTGCTTGTAATGTGACGCTGAGAAAGAGGTGCTTGAAGCTGTGAGTAAGGAAACTGTCTCCTGCTGTTTGCTTCCTACTGTGTTCAAGGAAACAGCATATAATATATAGTGCTCATATGTAAATAGGATTGCATTGAATAAACGCCTATCAACAATTCAAGGCATAACATACAAGACATCAAAAATCAGTGAGTTGTTTATATTTATGTTTACTGACAAAGTTTATATCAGTACCTTAGAAAGCCCTTAGAGGAGACAGAACACATTAATGAAACTAAAGTAAAACTATACAGCGAGTCTGATTTTCAGTCTGAAGTCCTAACTGAAAATTACGTATTTCTAGTAGCACTGAGTATTTCTTGTTTGGTTTGAGTTTTTTAGTCAGAACAAAACTTTGATAGTTATGGAATCATAGAAAATCCTGAGTTGGAAGGGAGTTCTGGAGGTGATCTGCCCCAGGCTGCTGTTGAAAGCAGGACTTTAGATGAGCTGATCAGGGGCCCATCAAGCCTGGTGATTTCCAGGGAGTTTCCCCACTGCTCTGGGCATCCTGTTCAAGGTTTGGTTGCTCTCGTGATGGAGTTCTTATATGCCAGTCCTCTAATCAACTTGATGGCCCTCTGCTGGAATATCTCCAATTTTTTAATATCTCCTTTTTGGTAAGGGGACTAAGATGGGATATAATATTCTGCCTTCATTGCTACAGAGCATTAGGCTGGCTTGTATTCAGCTTGTGATCCTTTTACCCCCAATAATACAATTTCATTTTTGACTACATATAATGAAAGCAAGGCACAGAAGTTCAAAAAGCTTCTGGAAGAAAAGGGTTTTACCCTAAAGCTCAATGACTTTAGCCTTCACCCTCACTATGGGAGACCTGGTTTCAGTTTTTTCTGTCTTTTGAAGAGTTGGACCTGTGTTGCTCACAACCCTGAGCTGTGCACTCAGGAGGAGGCTGTAACAAGCTACAACATATTCTAGGGTTCCTTCAAATTCCCGTCTTGCCACAGTGATATTTTTGTTTAATATACTTCTGATGTTTCTTGCACTAGGGACTACAGGTGTCATACCTCCTTGGGGTTCATCTGTCCCGTCCTCTCCTCTCCTCTCTCCTCCCCTTCCTTTCTCTACCCTCCCCTCCATACAGAAATGCAAAAGTCCACAAACATTGCCCAAAACCTTTAAGAAAAAACTGTTTGTCCAACTCCAGTGTGATTCTTATGACATACAAGGTCTTTATATTTGGGTACTTTCCTTTGATGTGAATGAACTTGCCTGGAATTAAGTGATTAGTCATGGCCTGAATGGCTCCACCTTGGCAGTGTTGGTGAGTAAGTGGGGCTACCTGAATTTAATTTTTTTTAAAGGTACTTACTGTAATACTTTTTGCATTGAAAAGGCACATGGGCCTCTTTATTCTTTTTGTATTTCATAGAGCTTTATCTATACAATATAGTAACTTGTGGTAAGACAGTGAATCTATTTGTTTTCTTTTAGAGGAGCCAGGAAATATCTAAAAATATTTTAAAGTACCACATTTTTTTAACAAAAGCAACTTGGGTATAATGTAGAAAATATCTAAAAATATTTTAAAGTAATGCAGTTTTTTTAACAAAAGCAACTTGGGTATAATGTTTGATGTACTGGGTAATAAAAAGTGGATCAATATTCGTTGCTAGTCTTATTTGATTTGCAATCCAAGTACCAGAATGAAAAAACCCAAACAAACTGCCACACAAAACCACTGGCAACTGGCAGTTTACGTGCACAATGCAAATTGTGCAGTTCATTTCTCATATGAACTCATATCAGTATATTGTACTTGCAGATTTCAAAGGATGAAAAACAATGATAACTTTAATTTAATTAATATGTTAAAGGGGAATAATATTTCCATATCATCTTTTAAAGATGATTTCAAAAAAACGCCAAGAATTTCAAAATTTTAAATGAGGGTAATTAATTTCGAATATCTGGTCTAGAATGAAAATGGGACAAATTTTGCATCCGTTACACTAACAGAAAAGCAGACTGGTGGGCATTTGGAACAAGTACACAGGGACACATTCTAATGCAATGGGAGAGCACCTCTTTCTAGGATTTGTTCACAATGTGTGAGGAAAAGATGTATTGCCATCAGTAAATCCAAAATGAGGACTTCTTCTGAACAACATTTGGAAAAATAACCCCTTAAATTTTCTAAAAATATAATCTTAGGAAAATCCCAATGATATTGTCACTATATGGAAATGTCTGCATCAAGCATGAAATAAATTGGTGTTGGACTTTGTGATGCATCAAGCAGTGTCAGCTGCTGATTGCCAAAAAGTCAGGGATACTGCAGTACCTCTACTTTGTGGAAACAAACTTTTTGCACCAGGCAGAATTATGTGAAACATAAAACCGACTGGTTCATCAGAACAACTTGTTTCTCTAACTGAGTGCTAAAAGGGAGAGTTTTAATAGAAAGTGGGACTTCTCAAGGAAATCCTGCTGGGTATTCGGAAGGCTGTGCTTTAATGAGCAGACAAGTAAGTTACCTTGGAGAGGAAAGCTAGCCTAGTAAAGAAGGCACAAAGGTGATAATTAAACAAGAAATCAATGTTAAGTATGGAAAAGAGGGGCATAACTGGGAATGAATATTGAATCTACGCAATGTAAATTACTTTTAAAGAAAATAAAGGTAATAAGGAATTACTACTGGTCAGTAGAGTTTATGACAATAAGAAGGTATTACAAATGTATTAGGAACAAAAGAATAACTAAATCAAGTATAGATTTCAGTCTTGCAGAAAAAAACCCAGAACAGATCCAATGGTTGGAAATCAAAGCTCAAAAAATTCAATCACTATAAAGATGCAGTAAGGGTGATTACACGTAGAAATAATTTCCCAGTGTAGGTAGGTGGTAAATTTTCCATTGCTAGGAATTTAATCCAATTGGATACACTTTAATCTGACTCTGGGAAAAGGCTTGGAAGCATCTCTGTGGATGGCAGCAGAGGTAATTTGTTCTGTGCAATCTTTACATCTGTGAATTTGTATTTGTGCTTTGTCACTCCCTTCTTTTATAAACTGTTGAACAGAACAGAGAGCTCTTGTTGCCCTCAACATGTTCCACATGCTCAGCTTTGCTTTAAGACAGTGACTAAAAAACCCCAATCTTATGCTTCAGGGCTACAGCTGGCTGCCTGCAGAAGGAGAGAAGCTTATTCCCTAGGTTATTTCTGGGGTTTTTAATTTCATTTTTCTCTGAAGCTATAGGGGCAGGCATGGCTAGTTATAAAACCTTGGAGAGACTGGGCCACTTCTCTGCTGGGAAGTCCTCTCTTTTATGTAGCTGCTATCTTCCATCTGACTGGGGGATCAGGTAATTTCCTCCCTAAGTTAGGGTAGGAAGGACTTTGAGCTCTTTTTTCTTTCCTGTTCATTACAGCATCTAGGCATATCTGAGATCATAATTATGATCATTTGGGCATATCTGATACAATCAACTCACTGGAGCTTGGGGCAGAGGCATCAGAGATTTTTGGAATTCTTAGTAGCTTAATTTCTTCAACATTAAATTTTTTTTTTGAATAACCCAACTCAAGGAGGAAAGCAATGGTAAATGGCTGAACCATTATGCATCATACAAAACAGCAGGTTGTCTGTTCTGGTTTAAATTCTGAATTGTAGCTTAATTTTGCTGCAGTAAGTGTTATAGGTGACAAATACTGTTTCTTTTTTTTTAAAATGGGCTGATGCCAGTGGGGATGCTTGATGGAGTTGCAGAGCTGCCACGCAGGCTTCTCAAATGCTGCTTTGCCAGGTGCATGCAGCAGCTAACAAAGGGTTTGTTGTGCTTGCAGCAGCGTTGCCTCCGAGCCTGACTTTCCTTCTGCAGCAAACCCCACCTTTTGTTTAAAAAAACTGCTCCTCCAAAGAAAAATAAGAAACCTTACTAACACTGCAGTATCAGAGAGGGAGGATACAATTGGTTTTCTTATTGTTTTGAATTGCAAATGGCATTGAGTGGAAAGAGGGATGTCAGGAAGTACTGGAAACCAGGCTCCATATTGTCATCTCCTAAGAGGCGAACAGGTCTGCCAGGTTCTGCCTTGTGGCTGTGCAGGCAGGTGTCTGGTCTTACAGTACTATCTGTTGCACATGTGTGAAAGTACTCATGTGCTTCACAGAGGTCCTCCTTTCTCTACAGGAAACTGTCAGCAAACACCTATTGTCATCCTGCAAAGTTGTGAAAAGAGACCTGCTGTTTCATCAACATCAAAATGTTTTCTTCTTAAGCATGTGAAGGAAAGGCAGCCTCCTTCTGATGTGAGCCCTTATGTATTCTTTTTGTAGGTCCAACGAAGGGACGCATTTTCAATTGCTACTTGTGTGCAAGTGGAACTGGCACATGCTGATGTAAATAAACATATTGGCATATTGCATATTTACCTATGATAAACCATCTATTCTATGATTTATCATAAGTCATCAGTTTGCATCACATATTACATTGGCTTATGATACATATATATTTAATCATGGACTTATCCTGTACCCATCATTTCACAGGTGATTAAATAGTTATCTATAACTCTTTGTGCCTGTATAGGGGTTTGTACATAGGAGCTGCAAGCAAAGTCCAGCTGGAGAACTGGAGACAGATAGATTGAGACAGATGAAGGGAAAAACCCAGGAGATCCAGATCATTCCTTGAATGGCAGAACTAATGAGAACAGTTTTGCTCTGGTTTTGTCTCTTTTGGGGTGTGTTACATTCATGTTCACCCCACTGAAGTGCCCTCTTCTGTGGTACCCTCCAATCTCTCTGTGTCTTCATAGTGAGATGCCTCACTTTCCCTTAGCTCCTCTTTATTCCATGGCTTTTAGCCTACTGTTGCTTGGCCTAACAACTGGGAATGACCCAGCAGATGCTGTTCTGGAGATGCATGCATGCAAGGTGGCCAACCTGTATGTGTCTGGCATGGTCAGCAGCTGCTACCAGCTGAACCTAATCGACTGCCCTTCTCCTCTACTGGCAACAAAATTAATGACTTTGGGAGCTGCCTTCTATGATGTGCTGAATGTTGCACAGGTCTGTTGTAAGATTTTCCTACTTTAAAAATGACTATGCTGTTCAGTTCAGTTGAAGCTGAACAAACATGACAGGGAGACACTGTGATGCACGCAAGCTTCATTTTCTCACGAAGCCAAGCTAAACAAAAAAAATCTGCCTAGGAAAAGTTTCAGCCAACATTTTAGAAGCTTTCCATTAATTATCAAAATGAAGAAGCAGAGTGTGCTAATAAAGTGTTGATTCAAACCATCAGAATCAATTTCTCAAAAAATAGATGTGCTGAAAAAAATGCATAAAACACATCAGATTTGTGCACTGAATGGTGTTCCTGTTGAGTTTCTGCATCTGGCCTTGTTGTAACAGCCTCCAACCCTAAAAATCACCCTCCTATACCCAAACTCCACAGGATACACAGAACTCAGAAGGAGAATTTTCTTTCTTGGGTGTCAGAGAACCTCTGTCTTTTAAGGTTGTTTATTCAGAGTGAGTAAATTGAACTAGGTCAGCCTGAATTATGGTGATGGTGTTCAGAGTGCCTATGTTCCTGGTGCATCTCTGGAGGACGGCTACTCTGCAGGGTCTCTCCCACCAGCCCTTCTTCCTCTTGGCTGTTGTTGCTCACAGAGCTTCTGTCCTGTGACAAAAATATCTACACACGCTTTGCAGAGCAGTTTTGGATTCATTGATGCAAAAGGATGAAGTTAAATATGCATTTCTTGTATCACTGTTTCTATTGCTGTAAGGTCAGTATTTTAAAGGCTCTAAAGTTTCTGGAAATGGATTTTTGATTTATTTTGAGAATAGCCTTCTGGTGTTTATTCATTTCCCTTCTACATTCTGAAGGCCAGTCGGGAACTACAGCTTTTACAAATCATCCCTTATATTTTGGGTTAATCCAGGCCTTCCTGCACTTTTCTTGGTTGTTGTAAATGCAGTTTATAATTCATACAGAATGGTTCATCTGCCCTGTGACTAGGAAACGTTAAAAGAAAGCATTCAGTCATAGTTTATGCATCTGGTGATGTGGACTGGGGTTTTTAAAAGAACCCAGAAGAATTAGGCATTCAAATTTCATTAAATGCTGTGGAAGTGAAGCATATAAACTCTATTAAAAAGCTCAGTCATTATCTATAGCTCTTGTTTTTTTTCTCCAATTTAATTTGTGCATAAGCCTGCTTAGGGGAGAGAAGTAGACAGGGCTGGTTTTGCTCACCTTGCCTTCTTGTTAGTGCTGAGGCACAGCCCTACCTTAAAGCTTGAGCATGCTGCAGTTCACTCAGCTCTTCCATTTTTAACTGCAGTTTCCTATACCCACCCAGCTACTGATTTTATGATTAAACCTCATTTTCCTAACTGTAAAAATGAATCTAAGTATCTGATCAATAAAACTGTTAATATAAATAGTTTGGTGAATATGATGTTGAAAATATATATATATATATGACATCCTTAAAATTATTTGTACTTTTTCACACTCTGAACATTCCAGGGAGAAAACTGAATAAAAGCCAGTGAAGAAAATAAAATTATACTGCAGAATGTAAAAGAATTGGATATGTTGCTTTTAAATATGATGCAATGTGACTAAAGATTACATGTAATATTCTTTCAGGTGTCTAAGAGAACACAGAAGTTTCCTCTATATGCAAGAACCAGTAAAGTACAATATGACAAATATAATGAAGAACAAGATGAGAGATCAATTGGATACACAATCAGATGAAGTAGAGTAAGTAAGGAGCGGAGTTTGTTCTGCAGTCAGAAGGGATTGCTGCAGCAGTACAGAATAGGCTTGCTGGAGGAAGGAGTTAATAATTGTGTCAGCAATGCTCAGCCCCTATTTATTGCAAAAGAGAATTAATGTCTTTTCTGCCTGGTGCTGAAAATAGAAGCCAAATTTTAGTTGTTTCTTGAAGGCAGAATATAATTAGATCATGAAACTTTTGGGTCTAAATAATAGGACAAGAATGGCCACACTAAATCAGAACAGGGTATGGTGTCTTAACTATGTCTTAGGCGTGAGAATAGGACAAGCACAGAGATACCTTCCCCAGTTGCCAATTGTGCACAATGTACACATTACTTAAACTGTAGATTTAAATGCATTGTATATTTATTAGCCCTTGCTGAATCCTTTCTCTATAGATTGTTCTAATTATTTATTATACCCATTTGTATTTTTGTTAGTATTCTTGTAAGAATAAACTATATAGTGTAGCTATGAATTGTGTGGAAAATCATTTCTGTTTGATTAAAACTGTGATACTCGGTGCTTTTTAAGTCTTATGGTAAGAGAGATAGTGAACCATTGTTCCTTACTGATCATCTATGTTAGTTTCAATTCTATATACAATTATTTCCTCTTTGTTATCTCTTTTCTAAGTTGAAAAGTACTTTCATCCATCCTCATACAGTTACAATAGTATACTGCTACTCATCTGTGTTGTCTAGAGTACACCATTCCTACTTCTAATAAACCTTTGGACATGGATCATTCAGACTTAGGTGAAGTATTTGGGATGTGGATGAAGTCTGGGTTTATACAGTGGTGTAATATTTTGTCTTTTGACTTTTCGTCCTTACATAGTGATTTGTAACATTCAGTTTGCATCTTCTGTCTGCCAGTGAGCACTGGACAAATGTTTTCAGACAGTTCTCGACAAGGAGTCCAAGATTCTTGTTGAAGTGATACTAAATTATCTATTTATTTATTTATTTATTATTTGCCCCTGTCTGTGTGAAGTTGGGCTTTTCCCCCCTATGTGTATTGCTTTGCATCTATTGATATTAAATAACGTCTACATTTTTTGTTGCTGAATCATTCAGTGTTCAGTATAATGACACCTTTTGAGGTATTGACTGTTCTGAGTAATTTGTATCATCAGCAAACTTTACCATCTCATTATTAATTCATTTTTCCAGATCATTTATGAACATACTGAAGAGGACAAGTTTTAGTGCAGATATCTGATTGCTTCTCTCCTGTGGTGAAAACAATTTATTACTATGCTCCAACACATCATTAATCTACTAAAGAATTTTCATCCTTCTGATAACTTAGTTTCTTTAAGAGCCTTTAGAGAAAGATCTTGTCAAAACACTTTGACTTCTGAAAATCCAAGAATACTATAACAATTGGCATTCCAAAGCTGGCTGACATCTTTAAAGAACTATTAATATCATCATTTTCATCAACTAACAGTAAATTAACCCCCAAAATTTAGTAAGGTTTCTCTATTTGCAAATATTACATTATTTATGTACTAATAATATCTCAAGTGCTTTTACTATTAGTACTAAGGTTTCTAGCAGTTAGTGACAATTTCTGCAGAAAAGGTATTACTATGCTGCCAGAAATTCCAGAGAAAGGTGCAGCTTTTCACTGACCCTGAATGGAGCATGGTTTCTTTGCGATAGAAGTCTTCTATTTATTTTCCCTAAATGACACATCCCTGAAGCAATAGTGAGGGAATGAAAGTTAAATTTTATCACAGTAGTGTTTTCAGAAAAGTGAACTGTGGAAGTACCTATTCATAATGAAACTTGGGCCAGCCATGAGTTCCTAAAAAGCTTACCTGCAGGTGCTTAATTTTTTTAATTAAAAAATTGATATCTGAGCTTTATGAACTTCTGATTAAACTTTTAAAATAAATTAAAGGTGAGAGGATTAGACAGGGAATTGGAAATGAACCGTGGTATCTTTTGCCTCTAGCTCAGCATTTTGAAGGCAATCCAAATGAGATGTGACAAAGTGCAGCGCGCTCTTTTCTTTTTGCTGACCTATGTGTAAGTGGAGTTTAGTCTCTGCCAAGTTCTTTGTGTGTGAATAGCCACATCACTAGCCCTGCTACTGTAATTAACACTAATTAGCCCTTTACTGGAATTTAAAATAAATAGGCCGTGATTTAGATATCACAGAGACTAAATTATTCTCTTAGATGATCCACCCAGCCTAGAAGAATGGCCTGCTCCCCCCAGCCGTCCCTTTTTGTGCCATTAGCAGAAATTACAAAGATTAAGTTGTAGGTGGCTGATACGTCCAGGTCTCATGTTGCATCCTATTTGAAATTTGAAGTATAAAACCCTGTTGAAGACAGCTCCTGAGTGTCAATTGAATGAAACTGTGTCTTAGTCTGTTATGTGTCTTAATTACTCTTGGGCAATTCCTTCCTGCCCTCTTTGGAGGTGTGAAGAACTTCAGTGGAAATCCTCGTGATGTTCAAAGAGGTGCTTCTACTTCTTCAACCTCCAATGTAAACTTCACACCTCTGCTCAAGAGAATATAGTTAATTTAGGTTGACCTTTGCTTATCATGACTCTTATGGTGTTTCTGCTGCCTGTTCACTGTTTTGCTGCAAGAAATTCTTCAGACCTGTAGGTAATACCAGGTAATTTCTGCTAGTCTTCCCTCACTAGACATCATGGACTAATAGATATCCTGGGAGGGGAATGAAAAGTACACTTTATTTAGAGAAAAATTGGATGTAGCTTAGCACTGACGTGTGAAGTTGATGGCTGGTGGTGACCATCCTAACCCTTTCTCTTTGCTTGATTCTGAAATCTCAGCTAGTTCCTCTCTTTTCCCCAAAGCATCTACTGGATTTTCTGTTGTTACCTCCATCTGAATTTTGTCTCTGCTCCTTGTACAGAAGAGGAAGGCTTAACATTTAAAAAATACCCAGTCCTTCAACCTCACTGCTTGCCAATGGTTGCTAGTTGAACAGAGGGCAGTCCTGATCCTGCTGCAGTTCAGAGCACCAAACGATGTACAACGCACATGATGCTTCTAGTCAAAGTGTGATGGCACAGAAATCTGTCATTGCTTTTCTGGGGCAGTGGTCATTATCCAAATGGCCTCTACACTGTGGTAATGGGAAGAACATTGATGGCCTCAGTGTCTGATGCACTGGATTATTTCAAAAGCAATTAGCAGTGGCACTAGAGCCAGGTGATAACTACTGCACTGCTTTAAAAATCCTACTTGTTACGTCAGCAACATGCAGGTCTTCAAATAGATACATGCCTTCAAACAACGCAAAGACTAGGTGTTATTCTGGAAGAAAAGAGCAGCAATGTCAATGTGCTTTTCCCATGTTTTCAGCAAATTGTTGACTGTTTTAGGTCTTTGTTCAAAATAAGTATTTGGACTTAATTTGAGAACAGCAAAAACATGATGACTCTTTCAGTGCAGGCAAAAAGTAAGCTGTCAATATGCAATTCTTGAAACAACTAGAATTTAAGCAATCAAGTACAAAGCAATTCTTGTTTCCCACGCTAGGTCAGCACTTTCTTGCAGTGTTAGTTCATGTCATCATGGTGTGCTCCGTGGAGGTGACTCATCTGTGCATTCTGGAGTTCAGACAAAGCCTGTTAGCTGACTTTTCTCTGTTACCTTCCACATGTTTTTCCTGCATTTGTAACAGCATGATTCTGCCTGCTGTCTGCAAGTGAAACAGCTTCTCACCTACACCTTCCTTACATAAAGAGGCTTCTAAGTGTCTTGGGCTTTGGCTGAGAAAGCTACATTACATGCTACCTGAAAATTATCATTGATTGATTTAAAATGACCTTCCTAAATTAACAGATAGGGTTTTTTTTTTTGTCCTGGTCGAACTATTTGACAAGTGCTATAGCTTGTAAAGTTGGATATAATTACACAGGGCTGAAGATCCCTAATAATGAAGTAGTTCTTCATCTGTATAGAAGTAACTATGCCAGAATGGCTGTGCTCATATCAGCATTACTGCGACACACAGTACCAGATGTACCATTCTAACTGTCTTTGTATTGTTAAATGGGCAGTTTAACATTTATGTGTATATAAAGCCTTAAAGCAGAGAAATGCTCGGTCTGTTCTCCATTTTGAAAAAGTATTTATTACCTTAGGAAGCAGTCACCTTAATAATGTGAAACTTTGCTCCAACTCTATCAGTTCAATTCTTCCTATGTAGTCAGACATGAAATTGAGTTACAGTGGCTTAATGGGCTACCACATGTCAGTGGAGACGAATTTGTGTGCAAGCCAGTAGCCCATCACCAACACAAGACAAATCATTAGATCAAACAACTCCATTTTGCAGAGGTTCTAAAGATTTTATTTTTTTCTCATGTGTGCTTGTAGCCTAAAAACACACACACAGTCTACTACTATGCTCAGCTGAAGACCAAGATGATATTAAGCAGCAGTAAGTTGATCTTGTGACTGATCAACAAATTAGAATTTTGAAATAATTTAACTAGATCAGCTTTTATTTGGTGATTGGGGACTGGAAATGTATATAAGAAATGAGTCTGTCCTATATACTGTTAAGTAAGACCTTTAGTGACTGCATTGGTGCACTTGTATGCTGGTGACTGGATATTTTTAGAGGTAACTTAGAATCCATGATTTCCATTTGAAATGTTTCCAGGTGTGCTTAGACAGCCTTTTCCCATTTATCCCTAGAATTTCATGTTTGTGCTTGTTTCAAGAAAATTGCGTGATTTTTTGGACTTCAGACAATTTTACCTTCATAATGAATATTCTTTCTTATTTTTTCAGCCTGTCACAGATTTACTGACTTGTAAAGAAGCTTCTTTGGAGAGCCAAACCAAAACACTATGGAACAAAACAACTATGCTTGGGTTTAATTCTGAACAAAACCTTACTCTTTGTTTTGTAAGTTTTATTAAAAGAGATAAAAGAATTACTATACTTAAATTAATGGTTCAATGGATATCTCATCTCTTGATGGCAAATAAGTTTATGGTAAGAACATTACCATCAATTGTAATGCCTGAAAAGGTTGTGGGAACTTCAGGAAACTAAGATCTGACTACACATCATCAGGTAATGCCTCTAGGGTAGCATATGGAAGAAAAAGAGGGTTCTGCTTGTTCAAAATTAAAAAAGATTGTGTTCATATTAAGGTTTGTGTTAACTTCATTTTAGGTGATACTGAGGACCATAATTATTTGCAAGAGAAATCTGAATGTAAATATTGTCAGCATTTTTTCACACTTTTTCATTGTGAAACAGAAACCATTGAATATAATGAAAAGGAAGTTAAGAAACTCCCTCTCAGGATACCATGAGTTTCTTACATGTTGCCACACCCTGTCAGTAATAAACAGATCTCTTAACTGCAGCTAATCTGGATTGCTTGAAATACTGTACTGCAAGCACATGGCCAAATTCTGTTTAGCAGCAATGTTCACGGTTGCTGCTTGGATCGAAAACTCCTGAGATCAGAATTTTATCATCACTTCTTTAGCTTACTAACAGATTCTCCCTGTCAGTTTTGAGGTTTTTTTTTTTTTAATTATTATTATTGCTGTAAGAAAAAGAGAGAAAAAAGAGAGATAAGTAACAGCTCTAAATGTTGAGGTATTATCTATAAAACTGATTTATGATGGCTTATGAAATTTCCCTGTACTTCAGTCCTGGGGGGGAGCAGCATATAGGGGGTAAGGATACTTCCATAATTATGCCCATCACTTTTTGGTCTCTTTTTTGAGCCATGAGCAAAAGCCCAAATGTTCTTTTCAAGTAAGAGGGATCTTAAGACTAATTTCTCATTGACCTATAAATAACTTGTCTGAAGTAACTTACTTCTGGTTTACCTGAAATGGATTAGGTCTGGCAAGGTGGAGATAGGATGCTTTGATGGAAATCTGGCTCCCATGAAGTCAGTTTGCCAGTACATTGTCAGAAAGTTTTATTGAGTTGGTTTTTTGTCTTAATCTCTGTGCAGCATTTATTTGCATACTTCATTCCTTACTATAAATTTTATTCCATGGCAATTTCATTGCTTTTTATGACTGTGCTGTGAATGAAGTGAGCCATAGAATTATTCTTTTCTGTTTTGATTTTTTTGGGGGGTGCATATTCCTGTTTATAAATAAGGATAGGCCCAACTGCCCACCTTTTGATAAATAAAGAATAAAATAGTGAAATTCTATGATCAAACCTGTCAGAGTCAATCCGAGAGAACATGTTATTTTTAGTCCTACTTACTTTTTGGATAAAAGCTGCTTCAAGGGACAAAGATCAACATATAACTAAAATTAAGCCCTTTGCAATGTCTACTCTGCTGTGTAATTCATAAATTAATGGATCATGAAAAGACCTCAGAAGAACGTTATCCATCAGAAATAATACCTTTGTATATTTATCACTGTATGCAGTGCTATATCCCAGAAACCCTTGTGTGGAATTTGCCTATCTAGGAGCCTGCAATGCTTTTGAAAGGATAAAAGAACCATAAAATAAGTTTATGTTGCTCAGTGCCCAAATGTTATAAATGACTAACACAATATGAGCAAACCAGTAAATCTAATCTTTTGCAACATGTATATTTAACAGTCATAAAATCTACTTTTGGGTACGTTGATATTAGACTTTTGTTTTACATGCTGTGTGCCATATATCTGAATTACTTAGGCCTCTGAGTAAAGCTAATTTTTCTTCCTAGAACCAAACATATAATTTCCAAGGTGACAAGAAATCTCCCACAGAAATTGTAGAATAATAGGATCTGGTAAATGCTCGCTATTCAAAATAGGTTTACTACCACAGTATCTGAAAACCTTATCGTGAAGGTAATAAGCAAAGCGTGACTTCTCATCTGTCTTTTATTTTTTTAATTATCCACTCAGCAGAGAAATAAATGTACATATTAGAATAATGTGGGATTGTTTTGCTGATTTGTTTCCCATGATGACATCTATTGTGATATGCAAATGTGTATGTAAATGAAGAAATATGCTTTGCATTGGAGATAAAAAGTGGTCAAGCACTTTCCTAATTTTTATTAGATCATCAGGACTGGTCCTCAGGAAAGCCCCAAAACTCTTCTCCCCCCAGTGAGTTTTAATTTTACTGTGTAGCCTTCATTATGTGACTGTTGACCATGGTGCTTTCTCTGGAAATTTATAAACCTTGGTCCCTGGCCACGAAATGTCTTACAGAGTGAGATTGAAGCATTCATCATTCTGTAGGGAGCTGGGCTAGAAATCCAGAAACCAGAGGATTTGCTTATGATAGCTGCTCATGCAGAGGAAGTGCTCTGTTGCGCCCCTGTTGCACTGGACCTGCCAAGGGAAGCAAGGTCTCTTGCCCAGGGTATGTCTTGTAGCTGGGGTCAAGGATAGTGCTGACATGAATAACCACAGTCAGTCATTGATTATTGGCCTGGCAGGGAGTCTTCTGTGCCACCTGAGTCAGGAGAGAGCCTTGCCCATGGATGTTGCTGTGCAAGAGCTTCCTAGCTCTGAGGAATGCAGGAGTGCTCCTGGAGCACAGACTGAGCTGACAAATCGCTCCCCCATAGACTTTTTGTTTGCTTATGCTTCATCTCATCTAGAAATTGCAATGACTGGAAAAAAGGGAGAGTGCATTTTGTTTTAATAAGACCAAAGTCACAAACTCTAAACAAAGACTTCAAAAATATACACTTGTGACATTAGGTGCTGCTTCTACATGGCCTTTGTTTTCCTGCTGACTTATTTTAGGAATTAGTTTTGGGCAATTTTTTTCCTCTTGATTGATACAGATACAGTGCTATGAGATTGCAACTTGGCTGTTCTCTAATCAAACTGCAAATGGGGTCAAAATCAGGGAAGGAAACAGACATCCCAGTGATTTCATAGTGCAGATGCAGCCCTCCTTCCTTCTGCTCCCTGGTTCCGACTCATGTGGCTGAACAATGAGGGCAAGCTCAGGGCATCATGTTGCTTGTGGCAGGATTGCTTTTGACCTCACTGCTCCTCAAGATGCTACCTCCTACCCCACTGCTGTTTAGTAGAAACTGGTTCTATGTTTTGGCATTGACCATCAGCTGCTTTGAGCTCTATCACCCTAGCTTGCTAGCAGCTGGCTGCAGAAGCTGTTTTTCCCACTCTATATGAAGTCTGTTCAACCACAGGTCTTTTACTTTGATATGTAGAGGCACCACAGTTTTGAAGCTTTAATTTCCTTCACCAAGGCTGAAACAATTTGAGTTAGTTGATTGCCAGGACAAAGTTAGATCACTGTCTGTTATCATGCATTCTAGGAGATGAGCTCCATTTGTGTACTCCATTTGAAAACGGGGCAGGTTTATTTCATTAGTTTAAACTTGGCCACGTAATATGGAAACAATGAATTGGGGGCAACTTGTTCTAAGAACTGTATGTTTATGGCACAGGTGCCAAGAGCACCAGATTGTTGCACTTCGGTTGTGTATAAATCCAAACAGGTAAAACCTAAGCACTCCATTAATTAAGTGTAGACTTGAAGATCTTATGCGTTTGTATTAGTAAGGTGTAGCTTGCACCAAGGTAAGTTTTAAAACAGACAATCATGTCTGGATGCATATTCTACACAATTTCTAGCTTGTAATTATTGCCTAACACATTTAATACTTCTGTGCCTTTCAGCTCTGTAACACTATCTTGTGGTAAGTAAAAGATTAATTCTCTTACTTCATCCCAAAAGGCAAAGGTAGTTTTTGTCATTCCTTAATTGTACATTTGCATATATTATAGAAAAAAGTACTTTATTTTTCTGCCTATTCTATATAGTGTCATGCAGAACTTGACACATTCCCAAATCTGGAATCTCTGTCAAAATACTTTACAAGTTGTTTCCTATCCTGTGTAAAACCTTCCCACAGCCACATGTGGAATTCACTTGTGGAAAACTCCAACAGCTGTATGGCAGGTAATTTCAAGCTGACAATACAGTAAACTTTCACTTCACAGAAACACAAGGTTCACCTCCACAGGTAAGGTCAGGATCTTCTGAAAGAAGGTAGCTTGCTTTTTGAACACCCTAGCATTGGTATCACTTAGATCTCAGAGCTGTATGACTCTGTGAAGATTCTCTCTAAAATCTGAAGATAAACATATCTTTATTTTGTAGGAGCTGATTATTCACTTTCAACGGAGCCTTTTCTTTCTGCCACTTGGCATGTGCCACTGTGAAAATTCTTAGGATTCTTGAAATGGGAGGGATAGGCAATGGTGGCGACCCTTCCCATCCATCTCACCAGCTAGCAGTGCTGGCGTTCATATTTACTGACAAATATTGATGATGTTATAGCAGAATCCTCTTTACATCTAAAGAACTGCAGGGTGTTATCTCTCTATCTGAGGCATTATCATCCCAGTTTTCTTGCTAGTGTTGCTTTTGCGCCTTCAGTATAAGGCTGGGACTTCAAATAAAGAACTTTATTTTACTCATTGACCATCTGTACTGTATACACACAGTGATTCAGGCGAAATACAAAATGACTGAAGCTTCTGTCAAAATACAAAGTGGAAATGAATATTTGAGGTTTTACACTTCCAAGCTTCCCCTGTTTCTCAGTTTTGGGTACTTAGCGTAATTGGAAGGGTCAGAAAGTCCAAAATCTAAAATCCATGGGGCCATTTAAATTTCAGTAATCATCTGCCTAACACTAGAAATCTCAAAACAACCTCAACTGATCTCAAAGCATCCTCTCATCCTGAGAGGAAATAGCTGAGAACTTGTTATAAGTTTAAATATACTCTAGTGATGGCACTGTAATTTGGAGGATAGCTTAAGTAACACAGGAGAACAGGAGGTACCGACTGATAAGAGAAGAGTTGTATAAATAATGTACATTATATGTGCCTGACTGGTGATAGAGCTTCGTGAGCCCACCACAGAAGCTGTTGTCAGCTGGGTGAACCAGGAGCCACCTAAGAACAGATGAAGTAGCTGGGGCAAATCAAAGTCAAGAAGTTTCTCACATTTACCCACTTAACCAACCTAACTAAACTCCTAGAAACAAAACAGTTAATGAAAATATTACAACAGAGAGTTTCAGGTTGACTTGCTAAAGAGACTTCTGTCAAACAAGGTATTTGCAGAAGTCATTTAATATATCTCCACACACTGGTATTCAAACAGAAGCATACAGGACTCATGGGGTGGGACAATTATAAGAGAGAATTGAAAAGAGCTTCACCAACATAAGATTTTAGCCTGACAATATGGACAGGATTGTTGTCCTTATTCCTTACCCCTATGCAGCAAGCCATGTGTCTCCTCTTTCGGGTGACAGACAGGTGTCCAGCAGGCAGATCTCACTGTGTGAAAGGGATGGGAAGTGTTTGCCTTCACTAATTTGTCTGGTTATCAAGCTCAGATATTACCCAGCACTTGGTCCCAAACTAAGGAGTGAATGCATGCTTTGCCAGGGTTTACTGGTCTTCATGCCAACCTCTCTCCAGTGATACACGATTAAAAGTGCAAATCACGAAGCTATCAGAGCAGGGACCATAACATGTACTAGAAATGTGACAATTCACACTTCATCATTAAATTGACAGCAAGATTAAAGAAGGGTTGCTTTTATAAAATGAAAATGAAGAGTACAGCATGGTAAGAGGTAATCTGCCTTTTACTAGAAATAAAAGACCTGAAACATGAATTCTTGTGTTTGTACTGAATAAGATCCTATCCAATGCTGATGATGTCATATGTAAATGTTGAAGGCATATAAGATGATTTACATTTAATGTATGCCACATAATGTAATGACCTCTAAGAAATCTTTCCTTTGTCGTGATTTAAAAACAGATCTTATCATGTCAGGGAAAATATGGAAATAAAGGATATTGTCAACACTGCCTATATATTATTTTATAATGCTTACCACCTATGAGGATGTAGAAGATGAACTGTTTATTCTTAAGATGACTTTAAAATATTAATTGTTTTGAATGCTCTTTAATAAAGTTGTACTTCCAAAGAACTTAACTTAGAAAATTAGGAGTTTCTAAAACAACAAACAATTTTTTGGGGGTTTCTTTTTTAGCTAGTTGTGCATACTTAGATGAGACTAGGATTTGCCCTAAAAATTGTTAATACTAATATACATATTGCAAGGTAATTACTTTCTAACAGGTAATTACTTTCTACTATAAATCATAGTATTTACATTTCTGATCTGTATATATTTGCTCACACCTCTGACTATATTAAAACCAAAACCCACAAAAGACAACAAATAATTCACAAATTATTATGGATATCTGTAGATATATACCATAATATAGAAACATGGAAAATGTTTTTTTCCCCTAATGCTTGTATTTTTTATGCTTTATTTTTCTAACTCAGAGTGCTTCAGATCAGAATCTCAGTATCTGATTGTGGAACAGCTCCATGAACAGAGATTGTGAGCAACCCTTCCTAGACTAGTTGAGAGCTTGTGGGGCAGAACACTCATTTGGATAATAAAATAATATCACCATCAGGTCTTAAATAGAAGCCTCCAACATCAGAGTCTTCACCATCACATTCCTTGCTATTAAATTGTTGTGATCTGTTTGGTGTTTTCCTGAATGCATTAAATCTTTTTGTCCTCAAGAACTAGTATGGTCTTGATGATATGATTAATTTGACAACATTTCCAGATTTCTTAAAAAAAAACCCCAAACCAACTGGATTATCTTTAGGCTAGTTCAGTAACATATCACACATTGCCATTGTAAATAAATTTGATCAACTGTACATATATATGTCTCTTGTTCACCATCGTAATTCTGTTATCCAGTTAAAAACTGTGCTTCACAAAGTGTGAAATAGGTTTAAAATGGATGTAAAAATGAAAAAAGATAAATTCTTTTTGTCTGTTTACTCTTGTTCTTGACAGTGCAATTGTATCACATTTTAAAGCTTTAACTTTTACACCCAGGATAGCTTGAAATGTACTTGATTTTAGTTAATGAAAGGTGGGATTTTCTTCTATTCCCTTATCTCTAGGAATTGTGGCTCTAAGATAGCATGATGACTCATTAGAATATCAAGAGAGATAGCGATATTGCTCAAAAGAAAGTGGTACCAAATGAAGCATAGAGGTCTCTTTATGCTATGCTGTCATGATGTCATTGTTGGAAAATTCTTCAGTGAATTAGATTCAAATGAGTAATTCATAATAAAAGCTGATTTTAATATTTTTGAAAATATTTATTTTATTGCTGAACTTGAAGTTTTGACTGGGTTGCAAATTTTGGTATCACCAGTTCAATGTAGATAAATATAAGTGATACCCTAGAAAAAAGCAATCTTAACTCTCCATCGAGTGATGGGCTCTGAATTGAACGTTACCACTTAGGAATGAGATCTTGGAATTATAATGAATAGTTTTTACGAAACCACCAATTTAATGCTCAGTAGCAATAAAAATGTAAATTGAATGTTAGGAATTATTAGAAAAGAAATAGAGAACAAAAGATACTGCATAAATCCCTAGAGAGTTCGTGTCCCCTCTTCTTAAAAAACTGTAGTAGAGGACTGGAGAAAGTTCAGAGAAAGGAAATAAGAAACGTATGGGAATGCTTCACCAAATTGGGACTTATATGTTTTTTTCACTTTTGAAGAAAAAGAATGTAGAGACTTCTGGTTCCTTACCTCTTTCCAACAAGATCTAGGTGTTTATGAGCCCGGCATGTAAGCAGTTCAGAACTACTTATGTTTTTCCTTATGTAGTGTGTATTTAGGTGTAGAACTTGTTGTGTGTTATGAATGCTGTGAGTTAGCACAAGCTAAACTATGCAAAAAAATCCATGGAAGAAGATCAATCCCGTTGTGAAAAACTGAATACAAAGACATCAGTGCTGGCACAGGAGATCGCAAACACATCTTCTGAGAAAGCCGTCACTGTGTGTTTTCATACCCTTCCCTAGGCGTCTGCTGTTGATCACTGTTGGAGACAGGCTCCTGGGCCAGGTAGGCCTTTGGTCTGAGTATGACCACTCCTATGATGTGTAGCAGCTCTGGAAGAATTTATCAGTGAAGGAGCTGGGCTGTTCAGGTTGTTTTACTGAGAGCAGATGACACTTCTTGAGTTAGAAGAGTTTGTGAGGGTAGGATAAGCTTACACTTTCAGATGTTGATGCTTGATATGAACTAAATCTAAAGAACTGAGGATGAACATGGGATGAAATGTGCTTCTGAGGGATATTGCTGCAGGCTCGCTGAACAGAACTGGGGCATGGGCAAGAAAATGATGTGGATAAACTTCTCTGAAAGAGATAACTGCTGGCTTCAAACTCTCTCTTAGCTTGTGGTAAATGGACGTGATTTTAACTCCCTGCTCGTAACTTGATAATCACGTGTTTTGAAAGAGTGCATAAAAACTGATGTCTACACCACAGTGACTTGCTATGAAATGTAAAAATGCTACCTTTTACTTGCCATCTGACACAAATCAATGCCTGTTTCTCACACCATCCCCTTTAGATGGGTGAGAAAGGCCAAGAGCATGGAAGATAGCCATACTGGAGAGCCTCGAGGCCAGTTAATGTGCCTGAGCCTGCTATTTATCAGTGTAGGTATAGCCAGAGTGCCTTTTTAGTGTCTCTTTAGTGTTTTACCCAACTGGCAAGAGTGGGAAAGAGTGTAAGTGTGGACTTGCTTATTTCGCAGAAAAGTAATAACTGTGATTCTGGTTTACATTAGAGCAGCTTGAAAAGCTGCTCTGCCCTGGCAGCCCTCTAGACTTCATGTCGAAACTTAGACCACATATGTCCAAGCTTATATCATGTATAACTATGCAAGCACTTGCTCACTTGAAATAAATCCCTGGACTGCTGAGCACAATTATATCAGCATTTGCCCAAGTTCAACATTTACGTTCCTTAAGAAATGCTATCACTTAATTTTTGCTTTTTCTCAAATTTAAACAAAACCTTGAAATTTCAAAATTTACAGAGAAATTACATTTGGGAGTTGCTTTACTTGAAGTCATCAAAAGAACTCTTTATCAAAGGCTTCACTGAAATCAAACCAGTTTGTTTTGCCTTTATGATTCCAATTTTCAAGTGATAACACATTTGAAACACAGTATATAGTGATTTAAGTGATGAGGTCCAAATGAAATTATGTAACCTTTTAGAAGTAAACCCAAATAATTTTCTTTAATTTTTTTGATGAACTCAATACACTTCTACAGATCGTTGAGTCAGCATTTGCTAATGAAAAGCAGTTCTTCTGGAACTGCTTCAAACAGTCCTTGCAAAGATATAAGACTTTTAAAATTCCAGACTGTAGATAAAAGCCCTCCTCCTAAAAAAAAACCCCAAAAAACCAAAAAAACCCTTGTACTCTAAAAAGCAAAATTATTCAAACTAAACAAATGTTTATGTTTTGTGCCTGCATGTCACACATGAGTGCTTGTGAATATAGTCTAACACATTTGACAGTTCTGCTGGTCTGATTTAGTACTTAACTCTGTTTTTTTTTATCCCTCAAATTTTTGCACAATATCTGCTTTCATCCTTACTTATTAATACTGGCTAGAGTCTGTGTTATATTCCATCCCATACAGCAATGCTCATAGGAGCATTTTGAAGTTAAAATAATTTTCCAGCATCGATTTTTTTCTCTGCAATATTATCATAACTCTTTCATCTTTGTTTTTAAATGCTATTTTGAAAACCACAGATACTCAGGCTTCATACCTTGCTCACAAAGGAACAAAGGCTGAACCCTGCTTAGCTCCAAGTGTCAATCAGGACATAACAAGTTAAACAGCAGTCAACACATTGGCAGATGAGTAACACGGAGTGGTTACTAAGCAGTGCCAAGTGCTGTTTGTCCCAGTCTACCTCAGCAGCTTAATGTGTTTACTTATTCATCTGCATCTGTTAGGGTGTAGCCAATTTCAGTAGTGGGTAATTTTCGCAGTAGAGACAAGGTTTTGGGGCTCGTCTTACAAAACCATCCAGACCCGGAGGATATTACTGTGATTAAACTAATTGATTTGGATAGGTGCTAATCATGCAGGCTCTGGCAATGCACATTGATGAAAAACTTCAGCATGCCCTGCCCCTTTGACAGCAAATGTGTATTGCACTTCACCCAAATTCTCCTATCAAGATGAGATTTTTCCCCAGTTCCAGTTTGAATAAGTGTTTGGTTTTCCTATAGCTGTGTCCCATTTTGTCAGCCTCAATTTCCTACTAGGGAATAGCCTATGGATAAGTCAGGTTCTCAGCACTGTAAGGAGATGTTACAGTTTAACACCTATTACAGGATCTGATTAAGCAAATGGAAATGACCTGACAAGTTGTCCCACATGTCTGCTTAAACACTTACTCCATGGTAATATTTAACGTGCCCTGACTGGTAGATCTGGCTGTGGAGGTGGCAGTTTGCTGTTTCCTGGTTGGTCTTTTATTGAGATGGGTTTGAATGCAGAGAGACTCACTCTTCTCTTTGTGCCACCAGCAAGGAGTGGGCGAGCAAAGGATGTGAAAAGGAGCACTATGTAGGGACTGGTAAGGAGCCAGGGATCCCAGCAGCCTGGAAAGGAAGGGGCATGGGGAGTTGGGCAGGACAGAAATCCAGCCTGCTTGCTCCATGCACCATCCTGTGCTCACCTGACCGATGTTCTCACCTTGTTTGGTTGGGGTTTTTTCCACCTTTGAAAGACCCTGTGAACATCCCAGGACCATCTCATGAGCTTTCCTCTCTTCCTGTCTTCCATGGAAACAAACCATGGTGCTTGTCAAGCTGGATACTTGTTGTGTCTTATATGTTGACTGTAACTTTTAAATAAATGACTTAGCATGAGTTGGGGTTTGCACCTGTGTGTATGTTGGGGAAGAGGGTCCCCAGAGATTCTATATCTTGAGAAAATGCTCAAAAGCAAAATGTAGCATTGCTGCTCCCTCTCATTTGGAATAGCCTTTATTTCACCATGGTTTTCATTTCAGTCTGTGCTGCCAGATGAAGAACACAATAAGCCTGATTAAATTTCCATGATTTATATATCTGCAGCACATTGAGTCCATAATTAAGACAATGGGGGACAGAGGCCCCAGCTGTGATATACAAACAGAGACTTTCATATGTTAGACAAGAGAGGGATGTGTGAGAGAATACAAGTTAAAACTGATACAGTATTGATCAGTGTACTGGGTGGTAGCTTGTGTATATTAGTATCTTCTTACATCTTTCGGAGCCACATTAGAAGAAAAGAGGATTAAGGTGGGTTCTCCAGTAACTTATATTTGATTACTGAATTACAGAGAGGTGTTAAACAAGAGTCTGTTGGGAGATAGCTGATTGAAATATAGGTGCCTGTGATGGAGGCTGGTATCATGAATCTGGAAAAAGAATGGGGACCTGGTGAGGCCCTGCTGGTACCTCCATGAAAAACTGGAGGAGGAACGAAGAAGATCCTCTTGCTGGCCCGGTTAGGGGAGAGGAAGGAGGAAATGACCAAGCCAGGTAAGTGAGGGCAGGATTGCATGATGAACAAGAGAGTTAATTGTGTTGAATGCAGCTAATGGATCACAGAGGATGGAGAAATAGCAATACTCAGTTTTGTCTGAACACTGTTCTGGAGAGAATAATTTGAAAGGCATGAGAGCAGGAAGCTCATCTACACGTAACAGATGTGTACCAGATTGCAAGTAAAATATATGAATATCTATAAGGTGGATTTGTACACAATGCACTAAAACTTTGGGATAAGCCAAAGAAAGAATTTAGAATATACAAGTTAGGTATCTACAACAACACAATCTGAAAACAAGTTTACAAAGTAACCATACACTGTCTGACAGCAACTAAAAGCATCAAAGCAGAATCAGGTGAATCAGACCCAGTCCTACACTGACAGGCATCTTAGTTTCTACTCCTGCTTGTGCTGGGTGATCATCACTTTCACATCAGAAATCCCTTATTCCTGGTCTCTGTTAGCAGTTTTAACAGTGAGATAGATGTGTGATCCTATCCCTGACAGTGAGACCTACAGTAATTGGAAATAAATGGAAAAACCAGACAGAGATATAAAAATTAAGTTAAAGTAGGTTTAAGATGTATACTTCTTTTCAGCACTTGAGGGAGCTCAGAGTGACCAGACAGCAGTTTGCTGAGAAATGGGAGGATTTCCTCTGGGTTTGAGGAAGAGGGAAATCTACAAAGCAATGGTGAGCCGTTGTGTCAGAGAAAGCACAGCATGGCTTTTTTCCCCCCTCATTGTCTTATGAACTTGGGTGTGCATCTTGGGGCACAAATGGACAGGCAACCTGGCCATGATGGACTCCATGGTTGGAGTCGGGCATGGCTGCTTTGTCATCTTTTGGGGGTTAATAGCCCCGTTGGGTTTGTGTGCCAGGCAGGCTTCTCCTGGAGGGTGCAGGGAAGGTGCATCCATCCCCATGGTCAGGCTCATGGCACCACATGTGCTATGCAGCCCTAAAGGTTAATGGTGGTGTGAGTGACAGTCCCACATACCAGCAGGGCCACAGAGGGAAAGGGAAATCCATCGCACTGTTGTAGCAAGGTATGGGCCACACAACACCTCCTGTTACATGGATGCCTTTCATTCTGATGCTCAGTAACCCCAACTCATATGTCCCCAGTGCATCTGTGATGACAGCACAATCCTAGATTAGCACAGTTGGTTTGGTTTTTTTCTCTCCTGGGGTATTTCTCCCCTCCAACCCAGGCAGGCTGATAACAGGAGCTGGGAATACACTGGTCTTGATGCCCTCTTGGCCTGCCTCTGCCCCAGCTGGAGGAGTGGGTGAGCATGGCTTTTAGGATGCCGACAGGCCAAGCATCTTTCTGTAGGGCTTTGGGAGGTGCTGGTGGAAACAAGGCAGCAATGCAAGGGATGAAAGGACAGCAGGGACACCACCCCTGCTGGCTCCTTGGGGCCAGACCGTCCAGCAGCTGAGCTGTTCCTGTGTTATGGGGGACAATGGCTGTGGCAGAGAGATCATGGTTGTTTTCCCCTCCTGTTGAGTAGAGCACATGGTAAGAGCTATGAGTTCCCTCCCTACTGCTCTGCTGTGAGCAGCACAGACATACTTCTCGGTGTTCCTTATTCATTACCATCTCCTTACCTCCACACCTGTTTGATATTACATATTCAGTTTGGAAATACTGTCCTTTTTGTCCCCTTTTACACCATCTGTTGACACAATCCCGTGTATGTGTCTGGGTAAGATCCAGCTGGCACACGCAGGATGTGAACACATTCACATCTCCTGAAATTGCTGATTCAGGGAGGGTAGGCGGGAGGGGGGCACACACCCATGAACACGCTTAAAAGCCCCGCACCCCGATAGCGCCGCAGCTGAGCAGCCCATCCTCGCCCTCCGTGCTAGTGCCAGGCGTTATCAATGCACAGCCATCCTTTCACCCCCGCCTGCCCTCCCCGCGCCCCCGACGTGCCTGTTGTAATCAAGGGAACAATAGCAGAGGCAGAGTGCCCGGCACAAAGACAACAGCTGCACTCCCAGGTCAGGCTTTGCAGCCTCCCAGCACAATGGCGATGTGTAACCCCATCCCACTGCCCGCCTTGGAATAATTTATTTATAGATGCAATATCTCTTTCACTGGCCTATTTAAGGATGTCTTTCCATAAATGCATGGAAATTGAAATTATTCTCTGCCTTTCCCCCAAAAGATTAAGGTATCTGTTCCATACAGATAAATAGTGTAATTTTGGCGGGGAAGAGGGAGAAAAGCTGTTGAAATATATGCAATAAAGAACAAGGAATTGATTAATTGCGATGTGTGCATTTTTGAAAAAAATTAAATACATTTCATTATTAGTGTTTTTGTAATAATAGGCACATATTTAAAAATAGGAAAGAAATGTTGAAGTAAGAAAAAAAAGGTCTCCTGGCAATGAATGCTAGTCTTTCCTCTATAAGAGAAGACTGGTTGCCTCTTTGGTAATAAAGCCCCTTTCACCTTCACAAACTGTAAGCATTAGCATCTGCTCAGGATGGAGAATTTTCTACCATCCAGGAGACCATGAGTCATCTCTCACACGAAAATACAGTTGGATCAGCACACTGCTTACTTCTCTTAAGTACTGCACGTGCAGCTTACATATCATCTAAATGTGTAGTGTAACACAAGATGAGAAATGAACTCTCTAAAAAGAACTAAAATCAGTAAAAGTAAAAAGAACTAAAATCAGTAAAAGTTTCTTCTGATAACTTCCTATAGTCTGTATTTTCAATACCTCCCTTATTTTTTAATAATCTCTAATTAAAATTATGTTTTTCTTTACTTTCACTACAAGTAAGTTTAATTTTATTTGTCTAAATCCTGCTCTCTGAATGCAAAGAAGGAGTAGTTTAGTGACAGCACTTTCCTGTGTTAAAGGAGTTGGTTTAGGAATCACAAACCTGAAGCGCTTTGTCCATCCATCCATACTGTGTGTGTATGTGAATATATCTGTGAAAGGAAAGCATGACAAAGTAGTCTCCAAATAGGAAAAAAGCTCTGGTACTGCTAAACACTCTCCAGACACCTCCATCAGATTTAAAAAATAACTAAAAGTTCCTGTATGCCCTGGTGATATGAAACACGCTTTATCAGTCACTCTGGGAGGAGTTTTTTTTTAATTAAAAACCACCATATATAGCATTATCACTGATTCTGTATAAAGTGTGCTAGAAAATGCATGGCCTCTTTATATCATCCTCTCTTCCATCTCTTGCAGTCCACAGGAAAAGCCTCATGACTGGCAGCTGTTTGACTGCCCTATTATCTGAGCCTGCGTCCAGTCTGGCTAATTACAGTCACTGATTACTAAACACTGAGCAGCACTGTCACCTGCCTTAGCCTGACAGGATTATACCATCTGTGCCACATGGCCAGGGTATGGAAAGCTGGTGAAAGGTCATAAGAAGGGGCAAATAACCCTTAATGGGAGGTAAATGTGTGTTTACAGACGTGACAGCTGACTGTCATTAGAGTATATATACATATTCACAGCTGAAGATACTTCTCAAGGAAAAATAAGGAGCACAAGAAGTGTGACTTTGTCAGACAGTTGTTTTTTTCTGCCCCCAAAATAGGTGTTATTCACTGGGAAGAGACTAAATACGCTTCTGTCAGACACACTGGAGTAACACAGGACCAAAGGTTTTCCCTCCTTACCTCCCCAGACCTTGTTAGCCAAGCAGCAGCAGTTTAACTAAAATGGGAAAACCGATCTAGTGAAATTGGTGCAAGCCTCTGTGCAGAGTGCAAACAAAAGTGTCTCCTTTAAAGGAACTAGTTGGATCTGTTCGGTTTGTGTTTGCACAGGTACCAAAATTAACTCCACTGGATAACTGAGGACCAGGCTGTTCTCAGGGAGCAGTGCAGAAGCCATAAGCAGAGGGTCCCCCTTCTCCAATACCCTGCTCCAGTGCGTGTCTTGCCTCCTCCTACCTGCAGTGCCTGCACAAACTCTCTTCTCTCACCAACTCCTACACGCTTGTACCTGCCCGCTGCTCTGCCCAAGCCTCTCTTAAGGGTGTTGCTTTTCTTCCCTGCATTCTAGAAAGAGCCTTCTCTCTTTTCCCAAGTACATGTGACAGTGCAGCCCTTTCACAGAAAGCTTCATGTGTTACCAAAGGGTATTTTGCAACTTTTTCTGTGTATCTGGGTTGAGCCCTCCTGAGGTCAGAGACATAGTGTTTATTCACTGCCTTGTTGGATCATTCCAGCTCAAATCTGATCCCTCCTACACCTTGGAGGTTATCTAAATTATACTGATATCACCATAATTTGTTGGCTTGGAAAGTTCTTCTTGCTTACAACAGTCTCTGGGTTATTTTGCAGGTAATACACACCCAAGAGCATGCATAAAGTGGCTTAAATCTGACAGTATATGCCTCTATGCCTTCTCAGCTTGCCCAGGTCTATCTGCAGATAGCATGTTGATAAAAAGTCTGACATGGTCAGAGGATTGTTGGTCTACTGCCATCAGCTGCTCACTGAGTTCCACCATGACCTGCTAGGGCCACTCTCCAAGGTTTGGGTTGTGGCTGGGTGGCAGTGATGGTTGTTGGGTTGGTCCCAAACTGTGGTCTCCCTTGTGTGGTTCTGCCATCAACCACTGGGCAGGGAGCATCCTCCTCATTGCTGTATTCTGACTGAAATAGGCAGATTTTTTAGCCAGAAAAACAAGCAGTCTGTGCAACCGGAGGTGATTTATTTCAGCTAAGTCATGGTGTCACACGCTTACTACCTTTCTTTTATTCTCCTTGGATTTCTTGCCTAGCCATTCTCTTTTGCTGTCAGATTTGTATTATGTTTCTCCAGTTGCATTCAATTTATCTGGTCATTATTTACCAGATATTTTAGTACATGATTGTAAGATAGATGTTTGACTGAAAAAAGATGACTACAAATGGCCTTGCATACATCAAATCACACCTTAAATAAAAACACATGAATCCCCAAAAGGTGCATATATAAGTCATAACTGAAGCAGCCTTACATTTAATGATGAGTGTAATCTTCTCAGAAATCAAAATATAATTTATTTCATGTCAAATAGGGGACCAACATTTGACAGCCACTGAGTACAGGAATTTTTCAAAAGGGTGTCTAATGTTCTGAGCTTTTGTATCTGACCTGTGTGCTTTTCAGTTGCTCTGATTTTTTTTTTTGTCTGGTGGCTCCTTTAAAATTGTTCTCAGGAGCAGACACATTCAAAAAGCAACTTCATGTACGCCGTGTGTGCATATATACATTTTCAAGTCTGTCAGTGAAGACAGACACTGACATTGTGTGGGCATCATTACCATCACGGGTTGGAAACAGAGGTATGCAGTGATGATCCAGAGGACTGGGAGGAGAGGAGCAAGGCGAAATTCAGTGGTACAAAATACTGCATGTTTTCAACTGACGCTGAGAATTTCTGTTGGAAACTGAAAAGGAGCAAAATTGGGATGTGCTGGTAGACTGCAGTCATCGGGGTGCTGCTGATGTGCTGTAGCTGTGGAAATCCCAGGCTGATTCTAAGACACACCATTTCCAGGGCAGAGAGAGAAGTATTTTTAACTCCTGTGGTTACTGCCAGTTACCCTTTTGCCTCTTGACCCTCCTCTGGGTGAATACAGGCAGGCTGGTGCTGCCTACAAGCCTGGTCAGCCATTCCTAGAGCAGATAAGCACAAGCTGGAGCAGGTGAGGAAAGTGGTTCCTTGGATGAGCAGGGGACCTGGCAGCTTAATTTGAGAGAGACAGCTTAGAGAGTTAGCTCATTTAGCTCCTCAAGACAAATGCTGAGAGAGAAAAAGATGTGATTGCTCACTCTAAATTTATCAGCAGAAGCAAATGCCAGAGAGGGAGAGGAACTATTTAAGGTGAAGGACAATGTTGGCCTAAGAACAAATGAGTGCAATCTGGCTATGAATAAATTTAGGCTGAAAATTAGAAAATGGTTTTTAACTATCAGAGGAGTGAGTTCTCAGCTTTTTAATAGGAACTCAAGAAACCCAATTCCTATTCAGTCCAATATGATAAGACTATTAAAAAGCTGCCTGTGTTAGGAGGGAACTAGTCTATGGCTTAGAAGGTCCCCTCTGTCTCTGAGCACTGATGGATACAAGCTGACTCAATGGGAATTATAAGAACAATTTTCAAAAGTCAGGACTCAAACTGTCAAGAGAGTGTCACAAATTTTGATTATTTGGACTGCGATATCTCCTCTGCATTTCTATGCCTTTTATATGCACCTGTGAAACACAGGGGATAATTCCATCCCTCCTCCCCATTTAATCACACTGGGGTACTGTGAAAACACCCTCACTGTGGTATTATGAAAATACAGTATTTACTGTTTGTGTAGCACTCGGGAGTGCTGTGAGGATAAGTACCAAAGGAAAAAAAGCTGTGCTGAAATTAATAACTTTGGCTGCACAGCTAGGTTTGAATTACATCTAGTAAATCATGCCTAGGGCAACACACTGAGTGAGAAGAAAATAAAATATTGAATAGTTGCTCATTAAGTGAACACCAGCTATTCCGTGAACTGAATGAGGCAGGGTCCTGTGGAAAATACAGTACGTGATTTTGTAACTGAAGATTAGAAGAGGGCTAAATTAAGGTTGCACAATGCCTTTCCAGCATCAAAGATCCGGACAACCAGGGCATCAGGCCCAGCCAGCATGCACTTATGACGGGCAGGTCCTGCTGGACCAACCTGATCTCCTTCTATGACAAGGAGATCCACTTAGCACACGAGGGAAAGGCTGTGGATGTGTCTCCCTGGACTTCAGTCAAGTGTTTGACACTGTTTCCCACAGCATTCTCCTGCAAACCGGCATTGTTGGGCTTATTCTTTGCTGGGTAAAAAGCTGTCTGTATGTCCAGGCCCTGAGAGTGGTGATGAATGGAGCTACATTCAGTTGGTGACTGGTCACCAGTGGTGTCCCCAGGGCTCAGTACTGGGGCCAGTCCTGTTTAATATCTTAAAACCTGGACAAGCGGATCAAATGCACCCTCAGTCAATTCTCAGACAACTCCAATTTCAGCAGGAGTGTTGATCTGCTGGAGTGTAGGAAGGATTTGGGGATTTTAAAAGGTTGGATCAATGGGCTGAGGCCCGTTGTATGAGGTTCAACAAGGCCAAGTGCTGGGTCCTGCTTATCCCTGTGCAACGCTGCAGAGTGTCTGGAAAGCTGCCCGGTGGAAAAGGACCTGGGGGTGCCAGCTGAACATGAGCCAGGCATCGTGGCTTGTATCAGAAATAATGTGGCTAGCACGAACAGGGCAGTGATTGTCCTCCTTTACTTGGCCTTGTGAGGCCGCACCTCAAATCCTGTGTTCAGTTTTGGGCCCCTCATAACAAGACAGACATTGAGGTGCTGGAGCAAGTCCACAGAAGGGCAACGAAGCTGGTGAAGAGTCAGGAGCAGAAGTCTTATGGGGAGCGGCTGAGGGAGCTGGGAGTGTTTAACCTGGAGAAGAGGAGGCTCAGAGGAGACCTTATTGCTCTCTACCACTCCCTGAAAGGATGTTGTAGCCAAGTGGAGTTTGACTTCTTCTCTCAGATAAAAAGTGATAGGACAAGAGGAAATGGCCTCAAGGTGCATCATGGGATCATCAGATTGGATATTTGGAAAAATGTCTTCACTGAAAGGTTTATCAAGCATTGGAACAGACTGCCCAGGAAAGTGGTGGAGTTACCATCCCTAGAGGTATTTGAAAGAGATGCAGCTGTGGTGCTTAGGGACATGGTTTAGTGGTGGACTTGGCGGTGCTGTGTTAATGGCTGAATTTGATGATCTTAGAGGTCCTTTCCAACCTCAATAATTCTATGATTGTATGAATAGCCACCCACCCTCCTATCTCACCAGCCTGTGTGCAGGGAGATCTCTGGAGTGCAGTGTGTGAATAACCCCCACAGTACTCTGCCCTCGGCACAGGCAGCTGGAGAAGAATGGGAGGGTTGCACCAGCTCACCCACAATCAGCTTCTCAGATCCAGGCAGAGAATAGCGTTCTGTCTTGTGGAGAAACTGGAAATTTATTTCATCCCAGCTTGGAACTAATCCCATCTCTAGAAATTCTGTATAAATGCAAGTTGGAGGAGTGATTAAAATGTTGACTGTTGCACCAAGAAGGTTGGGTAGCCCAGGCAAACTACCTCCCCTGTAAACTTGGAGGCGTAGGTGGCTTTGAGTGTGAAGCTCAGGCTTTAGGTGTGATATCAGGATCATCACACAAACTGCCAAAGAGGAGCGGGTACAGTCCCAAGAATCCATGTCCATTTCAAACCTTGCACTCTTCTTGAAAGCAAGAGTTTTGAACAAAGGTTGAAGATCTCAGTGAGGCAGCAAACATTTTGCCGGTATTTTTCAAACTGGTTGCAGTGCTATGGGTCATAGACCGAAATATGTGTCAACAGACCATCATGGTTAATGTGAGTTATGGCTGTGCCAGGAAGAGCTGTCACTGGATAGGTGGCTGGCAATAACTCACCTCTGGGCACAGCAAAACCTGATACCAATACATATGGCTTTATTCTAGCTGGCATGCTTGGTATGCCACCATCAAATGCTGCAAACACAAAATCTTGTTATTTTTAAAATAGCTTTGATGTAAAGGACAAAGTTCTAGCATGCTTAGTGAGTTTGAGCCCCTCTGTTTCTTGGCACCAGACTTCTTCCTCAGCTAAGGACCAATTCCCAGAGCGGAGATGCTCACCTCTTCCTGGACACCCTGTGTTTTCAAAGTGGGCACTAACAAAGCAAGAAAAAGCCTTGGCCAGTTCTGAAAATCTTGACTCAAATTCTTCCAAAGTTATCCAGGAAGCATATATTTCTCAGCCTTGGGATACAATATTATTTATAGGCTCACCCAAAATACTTGTCTGGATATTTTTTGTGTGAATTGGTGCAAAGAAGTCTGGTGTGACTGTACGTACTATACAAAGTACAGTCAAAGGCACACCCCATATTTAAAATATTCCTGGTTTACTGTAGTCAATCATATTTCCATGTTTGTTTGTCTAGCATGTATGTCTGTAATTATGTGCTCATGGCACATTCCTACAAACTGAAAATATTATCAAAAAATACAGAGCTATCTCTAGATGCAGACCTTGTCTGTGACAGCAGTGTTTGCTATTGAATCACAAACCACAGAAAGCAGTGATTTGCACAAGAACGGCTAATGCATAAGAAGTGTGCTGAACACTACTTCTGCACCGGAAGAGGGAAGGAAGAAAAACATATTTATCTCAGTAGTGGTTAAACGATAGTGCAAACCAGTAATTATGTGTAAATTATGACCTTGCCCCCTTACAATCAGCTCCTCAGTAACATGACTGCATTTAATTTCCATCCTCTCAGCAATAAACATCATTGTTTTCAGTGCAAGTTCAATGCTTCTTTTAGATTTTTTTTTTCAATGAAAATATATGTTTTTATAGTTCAAAACCTTAAATGAAATGCCGGGCTTTTTCATGTCTGGGGATTGTAATCAAAATATAAAACTGGTGGTAAAATATTAGCTTTTATAAATTCCACTTTCTTCCTGTAAGCTTTTCTATCACTAAAAGGGACTACACAATTTTAAAGTTTAGAGGTTTTTTTAAACATACATATTTTTTTTTTGACATTCTGTAGTGTTTCCAAAGCTGGAGAAATGTTGAAAAGTTGCAGAAAATAATGCGATGAAAGAAATGGATTTTTATCATGTAATGTACATAGAAATAAAAGATAAAATACAATAAGAACATGAGAGAAAAATGGGAAGTAAGCATACAAAATTACATTTTAAGAAATAACAGGTTAAGAGCACGTTTTAAAAAATAACAGGGAATCTCACTGAAGTGGAAGGGACTTAATTAATGAAACTTACTTCCATTTTTTAATATTTCTAATTTTTCTATTTCTTTAAACAATAAGAGGCAAATAAGAACTGAAACTCAGAGCTTACATATTATCATGCATTTCAGTGTGACAAACTGTAGCTACACACAATTATGTGCTATCAGTTGCTGAAGTGGATTTCATTATTTCCTACCTTAAGCTGTCCTATAAATTTGCTCTGCACTGTTAAGCAGATATCAAGTTCTGCCTAGAGATAGAAACACTGCTGATGAGCAAAGGGGATCTTAATAGCTAAGTTTGTTGATGCTAATATTAACTCTAGAAACATTTTGAAGGAAAGACAGAAATCATTCTTCCATGAACAGTCACATTGCATTTCCTCGGTATTTCCCCTCTAACGTTCTCACGAAGCAGAGAGACAGGGTCTTGGTTTCAGTTCCCTGGCTCAGGTTAATGCAGAGCATATTTTGAGGAAGAATTGCCTGGAGATAAGCCCCTTGCACTGGGCAAGCCTAAGGGAGACCATAGTGCCTCTTGGTGAACTCAAGTGCCTCAGTGTCTGTACCTGCACCTTGCTCTCCTGACGTTTCTAGTGGCACATCCCGTGGTGGGTGGAGAAGCTTTTGCCTGACCCACCACACTAATTATTCCCAGGAAACTTCTCTGGGATCTCTCTGTGGGCTTGGCGTGTGCCATGGCAGCACAGAGATGTGCCAGAGGACACGCTGCCACATTCCCATGGAGCTACTCCCTATCCATGCCAATGATGACTGCAGGTCGGTTCTTCTGTTTGACCGGACACGTGAGTCAACAACTCCACCACAGCAGGGTTGGAGGCTTTTGTGGGTAGATGGGATTTAAATAATTGGCAGGGGCAGGAATGAAACCTGACTTAACTTGATTAAAGAGGAATCCTAGCTCAACTCTGTGCATGTGAAATGCTGCTCACTGCTGTTTTGCCTGCTAAAATCAGAAACAGGTTTACTCCTATGACCTACCTGGAGTTCGAACAGGCTTTTTCCCACTTAGACACACCTTTAAATGCTTTGCAAATATCAGCAAACTCAGTTTCACAATGGGAGTTTCTGCTGGCAGGCAGGCTGCATCATCAATTTTTGGATGAGGAAATAAGGCAGGATTGGTGACTGGCTCCAGGCCACATCCCTGCATCTGTGTGTCACTGGGAAGTGTAAAAAGACACCGAGACTGGCACGGATCTATATCAGAATGGGGCTCCACCCTAGCTAATTAGCCGGCTGCTGGGGAGCAAGGTCTATCCAGCATGGCAGAGAGCTCTGCTAATGCAATCCTGCTTCCAGACACCTAATGTGGGGATCCCATGGCTGGTCTGCAAAACGCTTCCCCAGCTAAGAGGACTTCAAAAGGAGTCAAGTGTGTTTTGCAGCTCAAGGACAGCATTTCTGAGAACAAGTTTCTTGCAGCTGGACTCAGAGCTGAGAGATAAGAGCTCCTTTATTTTTACTTCCTTTCAATTTATTTATTCAATTTGTATTTATTTATTTTTAATTGAGCAACAACAGAAACAACAACAAAAGGAATCAGATAGAAGGCTCAATCCCTAAAAATATGCAACCGTAGTTCATGAAACAGTGAAGCTGGGAACTTGCTGTGACTCAGTGGCTGATTGTAAACTACAACATAGAGAGAGAGTGCCTGACTCAGCAGATGCCGGAGCCTTCAAAGGGATTAAAGCTGTTGCCAAGGAGTTCCACCCTCTTTTTTCCTTTTTAAATGTGTCTTAAGTATCTTAGTCTTACATTACATTATGTATAAAAAGCATGTATGCTATTGAATTGGCACATCCAGAATAGGGAACACTTAAACACCAGATTTTCCCAAAGGATTACAATTTGATTCGATCTGCATATGCACACCATTTCATCACTGCAAAATCTCTTCCATACAATTAAACCTCCCTAAGCTTTATTAACACAGCAGCTGCAAACATTTAAAAATAGGTACCCTACAAAAAACCCCCAACCTAAATCTTCATTAAAAAAAAAATAAAAATTAGCAATCTGAGCACACCCCTTGGACCACAACTTCCAGTCCCCTGGCATGCCTCAGGAGCTGGCATATGACTGTGATTCCTTGGGGAAATTGCCTCCATGAGACTTCTCCATTGCAAGACTAGGTGCTTTCTAAGGGGCCAAGACAGTTCTCCACGCCAGCTGCCAACTCATTTCATAATTTCTGCCTCTGTGTAACCTTTTTAACTGAAAAGATAAAAATGTAGGGAGTTGGTCTATACTTAAAAAGTTTTGCTGGCATGGCAATGGTATAATTATGATGGTAAAATCCCTACTGGGAGTTCAGTCCTGCCATCAAAAGGCCTTTCTGTTGTTATAATGTAAGCTGTTCAGCAAAGTGGTTTAATTCCTACCAGCAAAACAACTTTTTTTTGCTGGTATAAGCTGTTTCTCTTGTAGGGTGTTGGCTGTGGCAGGGCCAGTGCTATACCTCCATTGGGTGCTGATGTGCCCAGAGGACGAGCTACCATTTTCCGCCTCACAGGTGAGGGCTGAGGCCCTTGATGCTCCAAAGGGATTAGGAGGCTTGTGATGACTGCAGGGTCAAAAGGGAATTTCAATCCACCTTTCAATCTGGATCTTTTGCATAATCCCTATATGTTTTTAAGTATGTGTCTTTATTCTGCAGATTTGTTGGCCAGGGCTGAGCTGGAATGCCTGCACACCCCAGCACTATTTCTGACACTGAAGGCATTTTTGGACTGATACTGAGAAAAGCAGTGATCTTTTCACAGGACTGTGAATTAAACCATCAGGTTTTAATGTTCCCCTCTCTCAGCCCATCATTTTTGCAGGCAAAATTGTTTGAATCCAGTTGTGGCTTTCCATATCATTCGTTCATTCATGGCTAGGCTTCGCCAATGAAGATTTGGGAAGGACTCTACCCACACTTGCTACAAGTGCACTGGTGGTTAAAGAGGCCAATGCAAGATAGACAAGTCCAGTTGCAAAAGGCACAGCAGAAGGACTCCTTGGACGGTATTGGCAAGACACGATTCTTTCTGCGTTGTCTTTCCTCCTCTAGAGTGATCCTGCGTGCGTTCAAAAGAAGCAGCAGCATTATAGATAGTGTGTCTCCAGGCCTCCCAATTGGAGGCCAGAGTAGGCCAGTGATGAAGATCAATATGGCCAAGGCTGAGATGTTGTTTCATGGAGTCCTTGTATCTTCTCTTCGGGGCTCTTCTGTTGCAGCGGCAAGTTCACCATAAAGCAAGATCTTAGGGGTTTAAATATGAATGTCACCTGCCAGTCCTTGGTGACTTGGTAACAGCTGATGCAAGGCAACACTGAAGAAATGCAGCTGCTTAAATGAGGGTTTCATGCTCACACCATCTCCACCCTTCAGTCCTTCCGTTCTGTTTTTGTGTAGGGAGTGTGCACGAGTTTACATTTGGCAGATGAGTAATGGGATTTTAGATGCCCTTCCCCTGTCATCCCCAGGGGTGGGAACTGGAACTGGGTGATCCAAAGGGCAGTGATAGAACAAGCCATGGATAACGCTTCTTTGAATCCATCTCTTACTCCATGAGGAAAGGTACAGCTGTATAGGATTCATGGCTTTTCCATAAATATATGCGACATAGTTATTTTTACCCACATTTTGTCAGTTTTCATTTTAGTCTAATTTCAATATTCTGTGGGACTGGTACCATAAATAATAAAATGCAGCAATGAGCATTATATCCTTTTAGCCAGCACAACCGTTGCCTGTTTTGGTTTTATTTTAGTGCTTGTGAAACAAATGCTTCAACCTGTTTCAGCAAACCTCCTGACCCTCCTGCAGCAGATCACTGGAGCCATTTTCAGGGTATCGCATGCCAAAAAAAAAGCAAGGGCAATCTGGAAGGAACAGTTGTATTTGATTCTGTTGCTACTTGAAGGGGTAAATACCTAATTTTCTGCTACCACAAAGGAGGTAAACATTTAAAACTCAAAAAGTTTCCTTCCCTCTAAGAAAGTCCTACTTGGGTCGATCTAAATAAATTTCACAAGTCAATGTATTTTTTTTGTAAATTTTTTCCTTCCCTCTATGGCACTCTATTTTGTATTACAACTGCTTGTAAAGAGAAACTTTTCTGTAAGCAGGTTGGACATTTTACTGTCCAGGGTGGTTTTGGCTGGAAGGAACCATGCTGAGATCTGGCATTTTCAGCTGACCTTCTTCATGCTACTGGTGTGCATCAGGCTTGCTGTTCTCATCAGGTGCTTTCCAGGAGACATATTTCAGTCCATACTCTTGTCAGGATGAGGGAAGATAAAAAAGAACAGAAAACAATTTTTGTTGCTGATGAAAAACTAGTATGTGCAGAGGTATTTTTTGAAGACTCTGGAAGTTATAATATTTTTGAAAACCTAACAGACTTGGTGGAGTTTTATGCAAGGCTAGTGGATGAATCTGCATGTGCTCAGTGTGTGTTTGATGAGACACCTGAACTGAGCCTAGAGAGCCCATCCTGCCCACCTTCCCATCATTGCTGTCCTGCCCACTTCATGTCCCCCTCCTCATTAACTTCAGACTCTCGGTGTGGGAGCAGCTACTTAGGAAGACTGAAGAAGAGATAAGAGTTGAATTTGGGATGAGGACACTACAGCGGAAAAAAAAACAACTAAAAGGGCACTAACAGTAAATTGCTCTTTTTCTTTACTTGTTTAAGGCAACAAACCTGACCATCTTCATAGTAGTAACTCTTTGTCTTTCTTAGATTGCTTAATCTCCAAAGAGATTCATACTTGTACAATACCATGGTGTCTCAGAGTTAACCATCTTCATGCTTTTTTTGTTCCTTTTCAGATTATGAGATTAATTCTTTGAACTGAAAATTGGGTCAAAAGTCCTAAACCCTGTCTACAGGGTTGTAGCTTTAGCAGTAGCTTTCGAAATCAGAGTTCTCATGAAATCTGACCTGCAGCAGTTGTTGGTTTTGAACTGATTGATATCTATCTCTTGCCTATTCTCCGCAGCATATTTCTAATTCTTTAGAGCGTATGTGCAACAACTGAGTCTTTCTGAGGTTTGCATTCAATTTGCAAATTGTACATCTGAAGCTGAAAAATAAGTTCCGTATTTTTGTGGTATGGTGAGGTTTGCCAGGCCCCTCCAGAAACGACAACAATGTTTTGTGGTTTGTTTCAGTCAGCATGGGCTGCAGTCAGCGCGTGAACCTTTGGGTGCCCTCACTGAGAGCACAGCTGCCTTCCCTAGATGAGTGGATCAGTGCAAGGGTGTTGTTTTTTGGTTTTTTGCCTTTTTTTTTTTTTTTAAATAACACCTGCAGAGAAGTGGAGAGCTCCCTGGTTTCTAGTTTTGGCTAAATGATTGTAAAACAACTGTGCCAATACCATCCTTCAGGACATCTGTCAACAACTGTGTTTTCCACCCACTCTTGCAGTTGCTCAGTTTTAGAGCTCTGTATTTGGCTGTTAAAACTCTTAACAGATACTTTATGTTATGTCCATTTGACACTTTTCACAAACTTGTTGCTTTAGACACCTGGATTACGGATGGTGATTTTCTCGTAGTCCAGGATCCCAAGGTATCTTGTACTCATCCATGCTGGAGAAGGTATGCAGCAGATGGCTGGATCATTGCTGTGGTCATTCTGTGCACAATTTAACGTTGGTTTGTCTTTTTTTTTTTTTCATCGAAGATATTATATTCTTTTAAATTGCCTTTCTTTTATGTAGCCTATCGCCTCTTTCCAATACTGCTTAGATTCTCTTAGCTTCTCTCTCTCTGTTCATGAATCATGCACATTCTTAAACCATCCAAATTTCTTGCCTTTTTCAAGTGAAATAATTGTTTGCCAGGTAAGAATTTGCAGAGACAGGGGCTCCCTGTGGGAGTGTTGAACATGTAGAAATGTCAGCCAGTTTTCCAAGGAGCACCTGCCAGAGCCCTGCTGGTGCTCTGCTACATGAGACCAGTGCCCAGCACCAGTCTTCTCTCCAGAATGGTGTTCCCTGTGGATGGGATAAATTCACTTTTCAAAAATTTATATATTTCCTTCTAAGCAGTTATTCTGTTTCTCTTGCAGTGGCCCCGGATTAAATATTGTTCCTTTTTTCTTACCTTCATCTATTTAGCACCCCCTCCTGCTTTGGCCTGGAAGAAAGTTGCTCGAAGGTGAATTGCCAGCTGACTGCTCTTCCAGTTCTGTTGAGAACTGAAGTCCTTCTCCTGGGAAGATATTGTTGACCTCCTTCTCATCAGCTCCTCACTGAACTTATGCTCCCTCTCATTTTTATCCCACTGATGATTCCCTTTCCTTTAAAAAATGGTTATTTATCTGGACCTTTATCTGCATAGTCCTCTACTGAGGAAGAGTTACTCTGTATTATACAATATTCTTCTAATATTTCTGTACTTTCTCTTAAATTATTTTAGCTTTTTTTCATTTTGCTAAAATAATAAATGGCACAGAACTGTGACCTAGCACCAGAGGAAAGTCACTAAAAGCATCGCTGTGCCTCGGTCTCCATATAACCTTTTAAACTGTCAGAGAACTAACTTCCCTTCTCAATTTATGTGAAGTTGAGTTTGATTTCACTCTTCTTATGTGACTCAATACTGAATATCTTAGGGAAGTTCAGGGAATTATCTCAGTGGTTGCACCTCTATCTACAAAACTTCTAATTTTTAAAAGTTATTATCTGCTTTCCATAAACCTGTTGTTTCCTTTTACTTCTATTAGCCTTAAACTCAGGTCTTTTTTCTGCTCTTCTGCTGTGCTCCTGGGATCTCTTGTCAGAGCAGGAGGATGAGGCCATTTGTTCTTGCAGTCACTGGGGTAGCATCAGTTCTCTGCCAGGTAGATACAACTTAATGACTGCTTTACTGAAAACCAATATTAAAGGTCTGATGACCTTCTCCACCAGCTTTTAACACTTTGAGAATACAAGTTACCTGGACCAGTTAATTTCCATATGTTTAACCTTTTGTACCTTGATCTCACTTCTTCTTGAGTGTTTCTGCCTCTGCTGCTGACCTTTCTACAGTTCTTAACAGTTAGCTGATATGTATTTCTTGCTCTCAGCTTTCAGACTTTTAAAATTATTATCCATATACTAACGGTTGTTTTATCTTTTCTTTTAAAGCAGGTTGACATGTTAATCACACTGTTTATTGGGTTTATTATTATTATATACAGTATATATATTTATATGTAATACAGTTTATTTATTATGGTCTTTTTCACCACTTCTCTTCAATGTTTCCCAGCTATAGTTGAAATTTTTCTATTTAAATTTTCTCTTCCAGGTGATTCTGTGAATAACTATTCCTGTCTTTGCAAACTTAGAACTTCCATAGAGCCAAGCCTATAATTCTGATTGTGCATAATTACATCTGTTAAATGACCTAAGCAACATTCAATTTCTACTCTCTGATCAGTTCTTCTGTAGCAGACTGTAAGGCAGAATTCCTTTCATGTGGATACAATTCATTCTGAGCGTGAAAACTGACACATAAAATGTCTTCAGGACACTCTGACCTTGGCACCAAGAGACAGCACATTTCACTCTGTAGCCTATCAGTGCAGCTTTTTGTACAGTTGGGCAGATGCCTGAGGAAACAGGCACCCTGTGCTCTGTTGTGATTGCCCAGGCTGCCTGTTACCACTTCTTGTGCTTATGCAGTTGGTATTCAAGGCATCTGCTTCTCAGTTGCCCATGATCCAGGAATGGAGAATGACAGAGCATCACTTGCTGAAATTTGTGCTCATTGAAACCTTCCTAAATGAGAAGTTAATCAGGATTTTCAAGTTCTTACTATGAGAGCCTCTTTATCAGATTTCAACAAGATAAACTGGGGTGAATCTGTGAGCCTATGAGTGGTCTCAGTCACTTTTGTCTGTGGCCCATGCTCATACAACTGGAGCAGAGGCCAGTGAGAACTCTTCCCCAGGTGTTGTAGTGACAAAATTAATTTTGTTTCAAACATCCTTACCTTGAGCTGAAAATATGCTTTTATTACTCCTTTGTTTCCATCCTTTTTATTAGCATCATGTTCTTTGATCTCGTCAGCAAGGAACCTGGAAAGTCACTTCTGCTGGGGGGGGGTGGCCTGAACTCTGCCAATCCATATCTCTCTTCAAGGTAAGATGAAGTTCCACAAACCAAGTTTCATTTCATTCACTATGTACCTCCTGATTTCTTCAACAAAAAAATCAGGAATTATCCTGTGGATGATAGTCAGCATCATTACACACCTTCAATTCAACTTCAGAATTGATTAATTTTGTATAATTTTAAAATGGCAGCTTTGTGCAGGGAAAAAAAGTGATTATATAATTAAAAAGTTGCATGAAGCACACAAGGAAACTGAATAAAGATGACATAGGAAACATCTGTTCCAGTACATTATGATTTTTGAATGCTAAATATATAATATGTTTACATTGATTTGTGTAAATGGGGTATATATTAAGGGGTTTCAAACCTTTCAATTTTATATGTCATTGTAAATTTTCATGCTGAAGTATGAATCCTTTTAGCTGAAACTTTTCCTAGACACTCTCATAGACCCCTTATGTAAAAAACCCAAACCCCAAAACCACCACAACAAAACAACAGAGATTCTAACAGTATGTGGAGTATGTGAACTACCAATTAGAAAAACCTGACATACAATAAGGACTCATCAAGTTGTGGCAATGAAGTATTTTCTGGCAAAGAGAAAATTTTTTCCTAAAAATTCTAGGTTTTTCTTATCTTGTTCAGTATCTTGTTTTGCAACTGAACTTTCAAGTAAGTGCACTTTATCTCTGTTTGCCAGTGGAACATCCTTTGCCAGCTGAGTTGCAGCTGGAGATGTGGTCTCTGCTTAACTTTGCTGATAAGTTCCTAGTTTTTGAATTGGACTGGAAATAAATGAGGAAGCAGTAAGTAGTCCCCCAGGGCAATTTCCCCTCTCCCTGAGGTGGAGCTATCCCATGGCACTGAAGCTGAAGCCTTGGCTTAGCCTCCCATGTAGTTCAGTTGCAGTAATTCAGCCTGGAGCTGAAGACAGTATTAGTCACAGTGCATCCTTGTTGGCAGAAAGGGCAGAGGGAAAAGCAAGCCTATTCCGTCACTAATACCAACTAATAATAACCTGAGCTTAGCTGCAAGCAGAGGGAAGGTGGGAGAGGTGACGCAGGAGAGTTGAAGAGGTCTGAAACAGGCACGTGATTGCTGCTGGTGGAGCCAAAGGCTTGAATGTCTGCCATCACGCATGAGGGAGGCAGCAACAAAGTGATTAATTTCTCCTTGGCAGGTGGCTAACTCTCTGTGGCTTCCAAGAGAGGCTGCCAAAGTTGGACAGAAACCTGCTAAAGGTGTTCAAATACTCCAAATGGGGAGGCTGAATGAGAAGACAGAATTTAACTTCAAAAAAAAGAAGCCTTTACAGAGCACTTGTGGGATAAGCAGCATCCAGAGCTGATGGATGGCTGTGGGCAAGGGAGCAGGATAATAATATGCACTTTAAAGGAGAGCCAGGAACTCCTGAATTTTAATTTGAGGGCTGATGCCAACTCTCTCCCAGATCCTGGGCAAGGTGAAGTTCACTCCTGTTGAAACCACAGGATGTTCTTGCATTCATTTCATCTGGGCCAGGATGTCACTCTTCTTGAAGAAGGAATAACATTGACTGAAGGGAGGAGAAGTGTCTGGGAATAAGCGAATTACCTTTTACAGTGATTCAGCTATACATTATTAGCACTTCCAAGCAATCCCTTGTACATAAAGTTAACATTAAGTTTTATTTAAGAAAAATAAAATAATAAGAGTCCAAACCACTGGCTGATATCATCACATGTTAAAAGGCTCTGCATGGTCAAAAGTTGCAGTGTCATATGGCCCCATTACATTTCAGTTCACCTCCCATAGTTGCTGAGCTGTTAACTTGCCAGAAAATTGCTCAGTTCATCATAATCAAAAAAGTAAATATTTAATACCTTTTACCCTTCACTTAGCATAAGCAGAGATGCAGTTGCATTAGAAATTTGGTTTCTGCTGGGTTTCTTTTTGTTGTTTGTTTGATTTTTGTTTTTGTTTGGTTGGTTTTTAATTTTTTTAATTTATTTTTATTTTTTTAAATAATTTTTGCACACAGGGCATGGCTCCATTCCTGGCAGTGAGGGAGCTGCTGATCACATCCCTGTCAGAAGTGCCTTGCCACTGCTGTGGGGTCATGAGCTTTTCTTGTGACTTCTGCTCATTCATATTGCTGGAAAATGAAACAATTGGCCATGAATTCAGAAAGCAATGCTAGTTTCAAATGAGCATACATGAAATAATTTGTGTGTTTGTTTTAGAAGGTGTCTGGATAGGTGGTTTTTTCCACATAGGCAGGTTGTTCCAGAAAGGAAAGGGGCTAAAGAGTAAGACATCACATTGCATGGGAGAGTTAAAAAGTTTCTGCATGTATGAGACTCTGAAAACCTTTTTTTTTTTTTTTTTGTGAGTTTTGTTTGACAAGGATTTATTATCCTTTTAGTTTCACTTTAGCTTTTTGTATTTGAGTATGTCCAAGAGTGATAACCACAGGGTTGGACTTGGCTCACAACAGAAATGTGAAACAACAAACCTTTAACAAAGCCCTCAGTATCACTGGACATTTGGTTGTGTTTGGGAAGGGTCAGGCTGCTAAACCACATGTACCACAGAGCAACAGGGCGCTGTGTTACACATGCAGTTTGACACTGACCAGCAACTAGACAAGGGTTTGGGTTGGCTAAATTTCACAAACATTAAATATAATTTGAGAAAATCACAAAGATTATTATCAAAGCACAGAAATGCAATCATGAAACGTTGCATGAATGAAAAGAGGCTTTTTTGAAACTATCATTAGTTTAATTTTCACGCAACTTATGCTAGGATTTGTGTTAGATACAATCATAAATAATCAGGAAAGGGCAGGTGAATAGCAAGGTGACAGGTTTTCCAGACAATACACAGTTGTTTAGGATAGAGGAAACTAGAACTTAAAAAACCCACCCTTAGTTTTAAGGAGGAGGTCTATTTCAGTTATTACCATACAGACAAAAAAAAATCTTGCAAATATTGTGGATAATTTTCAGACAAATCTCATATTACCATTCAGAAGGATTATAAAGGTAAGTAGCACTTTACAAATGATGAGAAAAGGAATAGAGGAATATAATAATAATATCATATCCCATATACTAGGTGTAGTTCTGGTTGGTCCAATTCAAGAAAAGATACAGCAAAATTGGGAAAACAAGCAAACAAACAAAAAACCAACTCAAACAAAAAAAATATAAGGCTATAACAGTAATTTGGCAGTCTTTGGCCTAGAAAAGATAAAGTATTGTGAATAGAACACTGCATTATTTTTATAAAATCTTAGAGGTATGAGAGAGAAATTTATGCAGATTGCATGCTGTTCTCTTAGTTCAACAGATTCAGAGACACCCACAGAAATTATTAAATAGAAGTGCAATATAAACACAAGGAAAATCTGTTTCACACTCTATGTAATTATGTAGAATTCATTGTTACTGAATGACTTGGAGATAAAGAATATAGATGGTCTCAAATGTACTAAATGAAAAAGGGAAGGTCAGTCTCTCAGTAGCAAATAAACACATTGCATCCCTCAGGTGTGGAAGTCTAAGTCACAGATGGCTGGACCAGGGGAAGGTGGACCAGGGAGGGGAGTCACTGAGTTCTTGTGTTCAGTGTATCCCCCCACAAGCATCAGCCACAGCCAAAGGAGACAGGAGTGGGCCAGCACAGCAGATCACACCTTCCAGCTCACCCATTTTGGGATCTGCCACTTCCATATCTCTGTATCCAAGTTTTCATTTTGGAAATTCATATTTGCTTACTGATTTAATAAAATCAGATCAAGATGAATTAGAATTTCCTGTGGGACAAAGAATCCTAATTTTGTGTAATTCTTATATCTCTGACATGAAGCAGTCTAATTTGCATTGAGGATGGAACCAGGCTGTGTTGAAAAGGAATCTGTGATTTCTCAGTAAGTTTGTCTTTAGAAGTAAATTATTTTCTCTCTGAAGCCACACAACCTTATGTGTAATATTTTTGACCCTGTGTGATATCATTGCTTACCTGAAAACAAGCTGCAGGCAGTAATTTGACACCTGAATATGTGTCTGGCTGTCAAAACCTAAACTGTAAGCAGAGCTTGGCAGTACATTCAGCTTTGAAGGAGTGCGACAAAATTTAGAATTCTTCCCCTGCCTTATCATGTGCATATAATATAATAGCATCTGTGGGTGCATGCTGGAAATGTCCTGTAGGCAGCTGCAGTGGAGGGCAGCTGTGGGGTCGACCTCCAATACCTGCACCTGCTTGGACTTGCACCTCCTGGGCAGCAACAGAGAGCAGGGCCAGTGTGTATGAAGGTGAACTGGTGTGCGTGAGAAATTACCCCCAGCTTCTCCAACAGTGTAACTGGGTCAGGGAGGGGTGTGATTGTTTACTCTAACAATTAGCCTTGTGAATAGGCACGTCTTTCCTGGGGAGTGAACTAGCAGATTAATAATACCTTTACTCTGGTAAAGTGGAGGCCAAAGGAGATGGCTTATATATTTTTAGTGCTAAAAATCCTGTGTGTGGATACAGCCCAGCAAATGTATAAAAAATAAAAAACAGATGGCTGTATTTTTCCATCCAGTATTTCAATTCAGTTCCTAGTACTGATGTTGCAACACAGGTGCTAGAGAAACTGAGGCACATAAGACATAAACTCATCTCTACTCTGACACTGACAGGAAGCCAGGAGCATCACAGGGTAAACCGAGGGGCGTCTTCAGATCGTTAACTTAAAAAAAGCCACCCAAAAACCAGACACCCACACCCACAGTGTTATTCAAAAACCAGAATATCATCAGGAAGCAGTGAGTCACTGTGTGGCCATTGCCTTTTTTTCGTTAAGGTGTTTCCCGAATGTAAAATTTAGGCTTCCTCTTCCCCTCAGACAAAGTACCTGGTACCACTGTAGAAGCAAAAGCCATTTTATGTTTATCAGCAGTACTACTGTGCATAATGGCAAGAAGGAAAATAACTTGGTTGCTAACGTAATGGGTGAGCATCCAAGGGGTTTGAGGGCTGGATCCTTGGCTGGTAAGAACTGGGGAGCTCGTAAGAATTGCAAGTCTATGCAGTGGCTTGACTACATGATACTGCAAATGCCCAGTGGGGAGCAGGGCCAGAGACCCTCCCCTTCAGCCCCTTCTTGTCCCATGCCAGTGGAGGTGCCTGAGCAGGGGGCTGAGCTGAGCTGTGTGGGTGTAGGGATCTGCAACAGCAGGTGTGTTTGGAAGAGGAGGCTTAGAAGGGCCCAAACAAGTTGCCCAACATATTTTTAATAGATTATTGCCAAAACTAAATGAAAGAGAATCAGAGTTATTGCCTCAAGAAGGTCATGGAAGTTGTTTGTATTTTAAAACATCTTGTTAGCATATGTTGTGGCATTACTATTAAAGTAACCAGTTCAGCCTAATATAATACATCTAATTATATGACATGAGCCTCATCAGATGACTTTTGCCAATTATATCTGACAAAGATATTTTAGATGAGAGGCCATGTGTTACAGCAATTTCAAGAGATGAACGTAACAGCATATGCTTTCAAAAATAAAATATCCACTATGTTATTTGCTGTGATTAAGTACCTACCAATGCAATTGTAAGGTAGGGGAGCAGGCCTTTCTAGTTTGTGAATTATGCCTGTGCTGAGTCATTGCTGATTTTTTTTAAAGGTTTATTATGAATGAAGGGCTGGGTCAATGCCAAATTCCGTGTTCCTGGCTGCTTCTTTTGTTCCCTTGCAAATTACTCAAATCCCTGGAAACAAGCGTCTTATAATGAAAACTGCTAAAGTTGCAGAAGAAGTATCTTAAACTCAAAAATTCAAAACAACCAACACAATGAGTGACCCTGTGGACCTGAATGGAAGATGCTACCAAAACTGAAGAATATGACCTATGCCATCATATGACAAAATTCTGTCACTATGGGAAAAGAAAACAAAACAGGCTATTAACATTTTCTACTTCAGAACAGAGATGCTGCCTCATATGAGTGTGTCTAGGCAGAGGATGAAAGGAATGCAAAGGCATCCTCTGTTCTCTCCGAAGGTATCAGGGGTATAAGAAGTGGGTAGAGATTAGAGGGCTATTCTTGGTGCCTCCTGTTGCTGCTCAGACAGACACTGAGCGGGAGGGGTACGAAATTCACGGACTAGAGAGGAAAGAGAGAGAGCACAGGAGGGAGGAAAAGCAGCACACTTTATCTGATGATGTTTAATGTAAACATGCACACAGACTTTTGGACTTCAAGGGATTGCCTGCAGTGCTGGCCTGAAACAATATCCTCCCTCGTATCTGTGCTCAGGCCAAATGTGCCCAGCATTGCAGAGGACTGGGGCCTGTACCCCAAAACACGTTTTTTTGAGGAAGTGGGAGTGCTGGATTGCAATCTTCCTGAGCCAGGCAACCACATACACAGGTCTCTGGCATAGAAGAAAGGTTGTCCTTCTTACTCTACCAAAAGCAAGGTGATCCCAACAGTGTGAATTGTATCTGAAAGCTGCTGTGGTCCCTCCCTGCCAGGTAGAACCCAAGTTTATCATAAGGTGTTGCTTGTTTTCGGGGCAGACAGGCAGTATCAGGGCACCGGGCAAGCAAGCATTGAGGGAGGGAGTTTGCATAAGGACAGGTCTCTGTGCTGCTGGGTCTTGGCTGGATGGTGGCAGGGCTGGCATGTGGGAGGCTGCAGCAGACTCAGAGGGGAGCTAAAATTCTGAATCCCAATGCATGCTGGGGCTTTGCTGAGTTGAAAAGCGAGATGCTCTGCTTCCTTCTAGCCTGGGAGTCCTGCCCCCCCAACACTGCAAGAGTCTTCCTCTCCCCATATGCAGGAGAGCAGCAAATCATACCCACACTCTCCTGCACCGGGAGACTGTCACATTAGTCTGAAACACTTATCTGAGATACGAGAAACTTGTATCCAAATCCCTTCCTTGCTGGCTGGCACTCAGACTTGCCTGTCTCTCTCTCAGAAAAGCCTAGTTACTCCACCTCAGGGTATTCTGGGACAAGTGTTCTCGAAATCTCTCATTTAGGTTTTTCATTTTTGGCTAAGTATTTGTTGCCCCTACCCTCAGCTGAGTGTGAAAGCTCTTAACCTAACTAAACTGCTTCTGCTTTGCCCCAGTAGGTATGTAATTGCTTCAAGAAAAGAGGAGCAATTTTAAGGTGAGAAACAGAGCAAGCCCTCCAAATACCCACTGCACACTTTTGTGGCTAGATTGCTATGCTGAATTTTAGAAGCTGGGTTAAAAGACTTTGGGCAAAAAGAACTCTTTTACCTCTATCATGAAGTCTTTAATCACAAGATTATAGGATTAAAGGCAGTGTGGGGAAGGAGGGATCATCACATTCTTGATGTATTTTGTGGGAAAAGCCTGTCTTGAGTGTTTAATGCCAAAACAACATTTGTGATCAGGAGCACTGTTAGCAGAAGTAGTGAATGTCCTCTAGCATGGGATCATCTAGGCTCCCTTAAACACTTAAACTTTGCATCTCTCTTTGACTTGTCTGAGATAATTTAGGTGGCTCCCTGTCCACCACACAAACTAGAGGATGCCTCTGAAGACAACGGAAGACAGACATATCAGTTCTGCCTGTGGCCTGAGCTGGCCCGATGAGAGCCAGGTGTGATCCAGCAGCTGTATATGTGATATTCATATGTTGCTGTGCTTGAATCAATACATCTGGCTGAAAGGCAGGGCATATTTGCTCAGGTGCAACACAGCTAAACAGCTTCTGAACCATGACTAGCTTACATCCAGACAGCCGAGAGCCCACCCCTACCTGTATAAATGAGATATAAATTAGTGCTCTTCACTTCCTCTATGGAGTCTGGGTGCCAAAGTGTTATGCAGTGTAGTGTTATTTGCTGTACTTTAGCATGTTTAGTTTCTGATTGACCAGGAGAGCCAGATCTGAGCTGAGCTGGTCTAAAGACTGCATTGAGACCTTCAGAACATGGGAAATCTTCTACCGTGGATGCTGTGATCTGGGGCCACTAGCAATCTAGCTTTCTCGATGGGAAGCCTGTCTGTCATTTGAATGGTGAATAAATACTTCAACACATAAGCCTGTATCGCAGCTTTTGTTCAGATTTGTCTTTTGTCTTCAAATATGTTGTTTCCAGGAGCAAGTGTTCTGACTCATTCAGAGTTTATTCCACATTAGCTCCTAAAAGTTTAGTTCAGTAACATCAACTCAGACCATAAAAACTGAAGCATAAACGTTCCTCCAAGAAGTTGCTGAATCCTTTTTCTGAGACCCAGATGCAAGATAAGGTCCATATTTAGCACTTGGGAAAAATTATTTCCTTGTTTTCATTAATGAGTGTAATGGAAGTTGGTTTTTGGAAGGTAGCACACTGCAGTTCTCTGCACTTTTTGGTTATTCTGAGCTTCATTTATGCATTTCTTCAGCCAATAGTATAGTGCTGTGTAATGTAGGAGAGATTCAGGTTAAAGACACAAAAATATAATAAAGAAAATTATAAACATCTAGAATTTTGCATTTGCATCATGTGTTTTTTCTGAGATCTGACATATATAACCGTAGTTGCCAAAATCTTCTAACTAGTGTGTGTGCATGTGATTTAAAAATGCAAGCAACCCCATCAAAGGGCCTCTAGCTTTTTGATTTTCTGAGAAATGAATAATATTCAGCACATTTTTTGGAAACCGCATTTAAGTCAACCCTGAAAGTGGGGCTGGACATTTAATATTCAGAGAATTTTAACAACTTCAGCATGAAGTAGAAAAAAATAGAGGTGCATTTGGGATCCTGGTATTTGCCAAAATAATACACTCATGTTTTTCATCTTCAAGCACTTTGGAGAGAATGAGCGGATGGGTTTAGGTACATTAGTCTTGAACTGTAAGCTTGGTGGTGCTTAATGTATATTGCATTCATAAATATATAGAGCTGCTGCCTGATTTAGCAGCATTGTGTACCTCAGTGCAACCTAAGCTCTGGCCCACAGCCTGAATCAGGCCCAGGGAATGTTTGGCACAGCTGCTCAGGCACTGTTGCTGGATGCCTGGGATGGCCATCCCGGGAGGGATGGCAGCAGCAGCTGGGAGCAGGGGGAGCTGATCCAGCCAGTGTATGAGTGCCTGTACTGGGCCTGTGACTGGGGGAACCTCCAAAGCTCCAGTTCTGAATACTCTGGCTTTCAAGGCTGGAATACTTGACTGTACATTACAGTTTCCACAGGGCTCTTGTTTCACTTAGTGAAGAGTGGGGTTCTTTTGCTGTTTGGACATTTTTTTGATGCCACCAAAAACATTACGGGCACTAATCTATTATCTTCACAGCTTTGCTGTGAGTTTTGGGTGATCTTATGATTTCCATTTTGCCAGTGAGAAAATAAGCACAAGCTTGCTGAAAATATCTTCAGATGCTTCTTGTATTTTCTGAGGCACTGAGACTCTGGGACACAGAATATATTCCAGGCATCTTCACCCACAGCCAGGAGCCTCCTCACTGCTGCATATCCACCCCAAAGCCACTGCTGAATATTCACCTGTGTCTGACCTATGGGAAACTAGGAAGGTGCAGTGGGTTACCAACCATTCAAATGCAACTTGGTCTGAAAACACTTTCTAGTATCAGAAAGGGTCCTTCTGGCATATGCTCAGAGAGAATAATATCTCTACATGACATTTCTTTTTGAGCAATAAAAGTATTTTCTCTTCTTTCTCTAATCTGCATTTCCCCCTCCCAGTTTCTGCAGCAAATGTGGGAAGCCTGCCACAGAGAACATTTGAATTCACTGCATAAACCAGCTCTTTCCAGGTGCACAAACTGAAGTACCAATTGTATTTGAAGTAAAACAGCATTTGAGTGACCAGCTTTAATTCTGCATTTCCTATCTTTGGAGAGTTTGACTTGGCAGTCTCATCATGTCTGTTGTGCAATAATTTATAAATGTGCTGGTAGATTAGGTAGAGGATATTTGGAGAGGGATGTGGATGTATTTATGTTCCTGAAACTAACAGCCCAAACTTCATGTGATGTAAGTAGGCAAGTACCCTCTTTTTAGAGAGGAGGAAAAGGGTGTGGGTTGATATAGTGACTGGAAGCTGAAAGCTGGCTTCTCAGCTGTGCTCAGCTTGTGTTTTCAGTACTTAAGGGACACACAAACAGTTCCCTGCTCCTGGAGGTGCCAGGTATCCAAAAGCTTCTCAGTTGCTGCCATGAAGCAGAGGTTTTACTCTCAGTGAAGGGCAGGTGGGATCTCCTGCCCTGTTTTTCTCTGTGGAGGGGGGCTGGGATACCCTTGCAGCAGCTGTCCCAATTTGTAGGACCAGATGACCTCGTCTTCTGGTGGGGGTCCTCATCTGGGTTGCGAAGGTTTGATTAATTGTTGGATTTGGCCCAAAAGCTTTTGCATAACAGGTCCGTGCTTTGATCATTAGAGCACACATCTATGCAAATGCTGGGAATAGCGAGAAAATTATTTTTTTTATCTTTTTCTGTGTTAGCAGAAGAAAATGGAAAAGGGAGGTAATCTTTTTTTCTTTAATTGTGTGGTCCTGCTCTATTGAACTTAATGGCTATTCCTATGTACTGCTCAATAGGAGAAGAATCAGCATTAACTGCCTTCCACTAGGGTAACTGAGTCTGAGTGGATTTCCTCAGCTTGCTGTGGAGATGTGCTTTTTCTTCTTGGTGTGATCCTGCAGGCTCCTTGTGGTGTGGGAGAGAAGAAAGAAAAATAACGGGAAAACGATAACATTCCTTCACCCATTGGGAAGGAGCAACCAGGGACTGCTGGGCCTAGTGTGGGTCTAGGACCTGGTCTGTTCCCCAGGGCTGTGCAGAAGATGTGGAGAGGTTTAGATACCCCTGTGAGTAGGGATGCCAACCATGCACCGCCCCAAGCAGGCAGGTGAGTTCCTCTACTCAGCCAGCCTGGCTTGAAACTTCATACTCATGTCTGCTCTATATTTTGTTGCTCAAAAACACTGAACACCAGGAAGCTGGTTTAGCTCCACCATGAGGTCGCCTGTGAACCTGGAGCTGCAGAAGCAGCTGGTGGCCTCAGAGCTGGGCAGGAGCAGGTACATGACAGCTGTTTGAGGGAAGGAATGAGCAAGCTCCATGACAAAGTGGCTCTAGAGGTCCTCCAGCAAACACCTCCAAACAAGGGGCAAATCTGGCCTGTTTCTGCTCAGAGAAGCATCTCAAACTGTATGCCCACTGGAGAACATGGAGCAATGTTGAGAGGCTGGAGAGAGTCAGAGGTGTGAGACCTTCCCTCCTTGCCTCTCTCCTAATCTCATTCCTCTTTGCTGTGGATTACATCCCAAGGACTGCCCTGATCCTTTGATCCTCCCTCAAAGCGAGACTATCTCAAGAAGTGGCCCCCACCACTTTGGAACATCTGGCTGTATCTGTGAAGTGAGGTGGGAAGTTAAGTAGAACTTCAACAACCTTTTTTTTTTTTTTTTAAAGCAGTTTAAGCCATTTTTTAAAGACCAAGATCATTCTATGCTTCGCACAGTGTTTCTGTGATTTATCTATTTACACTGTAAGTGGAGATAGGGTTTAAAGATCCCATTATCCACATTAGCTCTCCTTGTCTTTCCTCTCAACTGCATCAGGAGGGCTTTGTTGCTGTGGTTTTCCTTCATTTTCTGGACAGAGCTGTATGTTGTAGAGATGAGATTTCATCTAAATGCAGCAGTGATGTTTGAACAATTCAGATCATCATTATAAAACAGAGAAGGAATGGGGCTGAAAAGCAGACATTTTAGCCAGAAAGATCCATGTATTTTAAATCCTGAGGCTAGTTCTTGCTTGTTAAAGCTCAGAGATGATGCCTGAGGGACTCCTGATTTTTATTTTTTTCTTTCTACATAGAAGATGTAAAATGAAGCTGTGGTTGCACTTAATGATCAAAGACATAAAACTACAACTCTGTGATATGGCTGATCATTAGGGGAGTATATCCACTGACCACGAGAAACAGCTGGGTAGGCTTAATGCAGATTAGCTGCTACCTGGTGGCAAGGTACTGCTGTCAAACTACCAATTTCTCTGTATTAGTTCAGCCCTTAGGATAGGTGTGTGCTGTCTTCTGTTAATCCCTAACAGATGTTTAGAGGATGTGGACACCCGGCGCCTGGCTGCGGCACCGTGACCTTGTGAGGAGAGGAGTCAGTGCTGCCTGGGATAACAGCTCTGCAGTGAGGATGGGCAAGCTGGGATCAGAACAAGGACTGCACGCACATCCGGAGCACAGAGAGTCCCTGACAAATAGCAATAACCTTTAAGGGAAACTGTGTAAATGATCCTTGTCAATACTACCATTAGATTAGTGAGGGACAGTGACTACTCCAGGGCTATGAATTGCATTATAGTCACTTAATAGAGCTCATTGGTAGTAAACTGACTTGGTGATTTGCTTTTCATCAGCTCTGCTGGCTGACTTTTGAGTCTCTCTTCTGTTCAAATGGCAGGTGAAATTTCTGGTGTTAGCTGGTGCCAAGGGGGCAATTTAGCAGAAGTTCACATAAAAGAAACTAGATTGGTAACAGCTATCCAGGTACCTGTGAATTGTAAGTAATGCTGGCAAGAGCTTAGGACTTCTCCTCCTTCAGCTTTCGGTTGCATCCTGTGCTTGTGTAGAAAGGGTACCTATCTGACTTTTTCCTATCTTGTTGTTTACACATGTCTGTATGTGTGTATAGTTTGTAGCTTCAGAATCTGTCTCCTGACAGCTGCTCTGGCTGATCAGGAACTGGAGAGGTCAGTCTGGATGGAGAGATGTTAGGTTATGGAAAACCACTGGCTCTCCTCTTTGACTTCTCCATGTACATGATGAGCCAGAGGCTTCTAACGATTGCCATTTTCTCCCAGCTTTTGCTTTATATACCTGTATGAAAGTACTATATACAAGATGGTTGAATACTCAAGCACCCTCTGAAGAAGCTGTTAGCTTGAACAAAAATTGAGTTAACAAATGGGTCAATCACTAGTTGATCATGTGCCTAGAATCAGAGTAGTGGTGATTTTCCTTGGTTTACAAAAGCCGTTGTGTGACATTATGGATAAGGCATAGGTGTTCAGTGGGTGTGCTCTCCCACCTACTCTCTCAGGGCACAGGGTGGCCTGGCCTGCTTCAGTGTCCTCCACCAGCTCACTTAGCTTTGCTGTCTCCACCTTTCCCTTATCATCCAGAGGGGTTTTGTGAAGACAGGTTTGTGCTTAAAGTGATGATGAGCTCTGTTAAAAACTGCCCGAGTATGATTATTTTCTGCAGCAATATTGTACTTGGCAGCAAGGAAGCCTCTTACAATTATCTCTTCCAAGGATCCTGCAGACATAAAAATGCCTCCAACTCTTCCAGCAAGGAAAGAGGACTTTGAGCTGGTCTGTGCAAGAGCATTTTTTCAATAGAGGCTGGGCTTGTAGATGTCTGCATCTCTCCAAGAAGAAAACTTACTGGTGAGCTTGAGTACTGCTCTCTACCTGGGCAACAGAGACCTTCAGGGCCAGGAGCATTGCTGAAAGAAAACCCATGTAGACACGACTTTGCTCCCATCAGCTGCAGTAGTGGTTCACCCGACTGTTCACAATGACATATTTTCAGTCGTCTCATCACCTGCCTGGGGGATGCAAAGTGTTTCCCAGTTTGCAGTGTGCTGCGAGGGCCCAAAGTGCTACAGCTCTTCTGGCAGCAGTTTTTAAGGCTCAGAGTGACACGGCTCATTTCACTCACAGAGATGATGTTACTTTGTCACCTTGCTTCTACTAGATACAGCTCAGCTCTTTTATGCCCTGAAGAAAATATAGCCATATCTCAGGGTTGAGTGATGGCCCTGCTGAAAAACTGGATAGAAAAATTGGTTTTGTTGCAATATTATCTTTTTTTTTTTTTGATCCAAAGTACAACTTTTTACTTCACTTGTGGTTTGTTCAAGCCTTTCAGAAATGGGTAGGTGTCTCAGAAGGATTTTTTTTAGAGAAATGTTTCATTTTGAAGTGTCAAAGAAAAGATTTGAAAATTTTAGGAATTTTAGGGGGGGATATGTTCAGGTTTGGTTTCAAATCCAATTTATTTGAAATACCAATGAACAGTAGATTTAGGTAGGAAAATGTCACTCAGCTTTTACTGCAAAGTTGTGGGATGAGGATAAAGGAAAGAGGATAAAGGAAAAAGGATAAAGGAAGAGGGATAAAGAATTCCTTTCCTCACAACATGCAGCAATAAGAAATTAGAAAAAACTTCTGACAAGTGCAAGTGTCCTCATACTTTCAGAGTGATTTTTATCTTGTGGAAAGCCAGTGTTTTAGGCAAATAAACTTCTGAAACTTACCCAAGCAGTATCCCAATTTGCATAGCTGATTAGGAAGCATCGACACAAATGGTAGCAAAGGGTGTGATTGTCATCCCCTGAGCTGCCCACACTGCAGTGTGGTAGTACCTTTGCAGGTTTGATGTCCAAGTGATTCTTGTAGATCCTTCTAGCCTGGCTAGAAGGGTGGTTGCTCCCTCCCTAGGAGCCACAGGGCAACTGTGTGGCCCACTGGTGTGGGATGGGAGATGCTTTTGAAGGGATACTTCCCTGCCTGGAGATCCACAGGATAGTCCCAGTAATGTGTCTGCCTGCCTGTGGCTCTGTCTTCATGTTGAGCCTAAGCCTGGGGTGTTGTCTGTGCCTCAGGCAGGGAAACACTTGGGACACACAGGTAAGATAGTAGTGTGCTTCAGAGGAGTTGGTTTCCTGTCCCTGGGTGACAAGGAATTGTACTCAGCACATCACCCATATCTGGTAAGCAGTCACCCTTGTTTGCTGTACCTTTTCTGTTCCCTTGCCACTCTATTTTGATAGTAAATCTGTTTGGGAACATTTGTCTCCTCAGCACGGTAATCTGGATACCATGGACTCACATGAAAATAAAAAGTGAGATGACTAATTTGCTGAGTCCTTAATGCAGGGAGTCAGATGGAAATTGGTTGTTAGCCATTATGTATCAGAGAGCAGAGGTGTCATGCTCTCACTGTGAAACTCATCCTCACAAGTGAGCTGGCAGCTCTTGCTCCCCCCACGATTTCTGCGTCAGGAGTGAATTGCAGTAATCCCACATTAAGGTGACACAGGTGTAGATTCATTTTCAAAACTGCCAGTCCCTCTGGACTCCTTGTTTTTAATTATTTTTTTCCCCACTGATGTCAGTACAGCAGCAGATTTAAATGCTGGTACTGCACTGATTAAAATTGTATTCCTAAAATAACTTTGTCCTTTGGTATCATTCTGTGGGATGCTTTTGTTTCTTTTTAAATTGCTAAATTTTCAAAGTGAAATCTGAAGCAGAAATTGAATAGGAAAGTTTCCAAGTAACTTGATTTCACCAGAGGTATGCACTGCCTGGTCTTGGACAGTCTACTTTAAATGAAAATAGGTACAACCAGTAGTAAGAGAACAATATTATTCGTAAGGAGGTTGCTGAAGGAGCTGCCTAGTGTCTCCTTCATATTTCTGCCTCTTAACATGTAAGTCTCTATTCCCCATATATCTCATCTTTTGGAGATGCACCAGCTGTGCTAAGTTGTCCACAATGTCATTGTTACTGATTAGTGACTTCCATTTGCTTTTGGTGAAATCTTCTGCTGTCCTGAGAATATAAAACAGAACTTGGTTGCTGCCCTCACCTATCCATTTATGGCACGTTGCTCATGTCTGCTGGTGGTTGCCTCCACCCAGCCTGAGAGACCACCTTATCCACAGCCTCCTCTGCTCTCACCCATCTCACATCTCTGAACTCTTTATTTCTTTTTTTCCTGCCTCCTTCTTTTGAGTTACAAAGCAAGCATCATACTCCAGGCAGCACCTAATACTGAATTCCATAATCTCTTCTTTAACAGTCCTAAGGCTGTTGGTCGTCCTAACAACCACGGATTTGTGCAAGAGCTAGTTTCTGTACGATGTACCAGAATCCTGATTGCCCAGCTCCACTTATGATCTAGATTTTCTACTCGGTGACATGTTTCAGCTAATTCATCTTCTTTCCACAGTAGGGAGAGCAGGAGAGTGGCACTTGTTCCTTGCTGTGGGGGAACAGTCCAGCGCCCTCTATAGCTGGTTCCTTACCCTTGAAATGAGCCCTTCACGGCACCATGTCTAAAGTCTGCATGATTGCTAACCAGTGTTTGTCCTCATGACCTATGTTAGACCTATTTCCATGGCTCACTGTCTTTTTTTCATGCTGCATATCCCTGAAAGCAATGATACCTGCATCTTTTAGATCAGTGGACTTCTGTCACGTCTTTTCACTGTGTGACCATGTGACCATCATGCTTTTAATTGAAGTGAGTGGAAAGGAGTGGTACAATGCTGTGGGTCAGCTGCAGGCTTGACATGGCTATGCAGAGAATTTGGACTCTTTTGACTATGGTTTGGGAAAATTGGCACAAAGCATTAAACAGAACTGAATGAACTCTTTGCACTTTTGGCAACACCATTTCTTCTCTCTGGCATGGTCAGGAGCTGCCATCTGTTGTGTTTGATGTTGTTTTCTGCCAGGTACCTTGGATGCTTACCTCTGGCTTGATGTGCTCTTTGCATTCAAAGTCCAAAGAACAGGCTGACTTAGAGGCTTAAAGATAAACCAAATAAAAGTATTACAGGGAAGGAGTAAAAAAGAAACAAACAAAAAGCAAACAAAAACAAACAAAAAACTCAAAACTGAACAAAACCCCAAACCAAACCAAAAAAAACCCCAACAACAAAACCAAAACAAACAAAAAACTGACCAAAAACCCCCTTACATTTTTAAAAAATCCATGAGAATTTTTCTTCATAATTCTTTCTATACCTTCTTAAAAATTCTATTTCCCTTCTCTTTACAATGCAAAAAAGGTAAAAGAGAAGGAGGAAAAATATGAATAGCAAAAGTGGTGGTTTTTAACTAGGATTTTTTTGATGAGGTGAAAGACATACTGGAAAAAATACATGAAGTTTCTGCCAAGATTTGCTTATGCTTTTGAAAAGTACAATTTTTCAGTGAGAAATTTGTGACTCCCCATTTTTTTAACAATGAAATATGACTGAGAGCTACATTTAGAAAGTATTTTGTGTATTTGCAAGGTAAAAAAACCCCATGTTTGTCTGCAATGAACACACCATGTAGGTCTGATAGCTCTTTATAAATTAGAGGTCAGGGCTCACCTGTGGCTGTGGTGGTCTAACAGCACAAAACCCACTCTTTCCATGGTGAAAGGAGAGTTTATAAGAGACCTTGCAGAGGACCAGAGGCACTGGTGTTTCCCATTTGCACATTAGCTAATATAAAGCTGTAAATGATGGAATAATTTTAGAAGAAAATGCCAAGATTTATCAATGAGAGACAATACAGATATCTTCTCAGCTCAGGAGACTTATATGTATGCATCTTCTGAGTGAGGGCTGTTTCAGCTAGGGCTAATGGTTTTGCCTGACTTGCAAGCCCACTGCTATAAGAGAAAGAGACCCCCTGGCATGACAATTTGCATGAGAATGGTGACTTCTGGGGGATGGCTTTTCCTAGGAATAGATTTTATATGCATATGAGCTTTAACAGAAAAGTGGGATTAGTGGGATTTACCCGAGTGAGTGCTCAGTTATTTAAACTCTCAGTGGGCTTGTATTCATCTTCATATCCTGCAGCCACTTTGGAAATCTGACCTTGAAGCATCCAGTGCATACTTGTGGGCACATTTCAGGAGCCATCCTCTCATCCAGAGGAGAATGAAAGATGGGTAAGGGCAAGTCACAATGGTGCTGGGCTCTGCTGGTATAAAGAGGCCACGTCAGTAATGGTAGTGAGGCTCAATGTCTGCCTGCAGATGTGCCTTCAAATATGCATCAGACTGATGACTCCTTTTTTTTTCAGAGTAGGAAAATACCTACTCTAAGCATTGTTTTCCAACTGATTTCTCAGATCACTAGAATTAATTACTTTTATGGCTGCTCCTGCAGATCAATCAGGCAAAATTCCAGAAAGGTATATCCCACATGTTGTTGGAGAGTTATAGACAAAATTATCCTCAGAGGTACTAGAGTCCTGAGAAGGTTGTGGGGGCACAGGAAGAATTTGATTTTGTGGTGGAACACTTCTGAGACAGGCTTGGTGGGAGCACAGGACCTCAGCATTGCCTTCACTGCAAAGAAGTGTAATATAAGTAGTTACCAGAGTGGGTTGAAAAAAGGCACTGTCCACAGCAATCCAGTTCCCTGATCTTTTTACACTTGCTTCCCAATGAGGTGAAGCTCCAGGTATGTGCATTTATTGCTATTAACTATTATATTATTACTATTATTAATCGTGTACCTGTGCCCTAAAATGACTGCATGGTCCTACATGAACCTTAGGATGCAGAGACAGAATAGAATATCACTTTAACAGGTGATGGAAATTTCCAGTTTCTTTTCATTGTTTCATGTGTTTGTTTTTGGTGGGTTTTTTTGGTTGTTTTTTTTTCTTTTTTTAATACAGTGACATTAAATGCAAGAATCTTGTAGCATGGCAATAAGGAAAAAATTAATTGAGCAAAAGTCAGCAAATGCAGAATTATGGTTCCCTCAGCAACTGTAATGAAGGCAGAGAACACATATATACGCTGGTGTTTGAGTTAACGCAGCACACTGCCTGGAATACAAATCCTAACCATGTTCAAGGGGCTGAGTGATGATTACTGCGAGAACCATAACTTTACATTTCCTGACTTTTTGCAATTAAAATCTCAACCTGGATGATGCATTAGCATAAGTTTTGCATTTAATTTGCTATTTTCTTTAGAATGTATGTGTGTGTTGATTATGTTTGAACATTTCTTACCTTTTAATATCATTTATTCTTTTGTAAGGGAAAAATCAGGGGGAAAGCTATTTACCACATTAGCTCCTTTCTTCTCCCTCACTCTTGGGGGGAGGGGGGAGGAAGAGGGAGAGGAGAAAAGAATAAAAACCTTGCAGTGAGCAGTGCAATTAATTGTATTTTTAGCTGTGAGAGGCATTTGCTGATAAATGTAAATATCTATCACTGCTTTTATGTTAATATTTGTACAGAGACTGGCCAGTCCATACAGAGATGGGTCTCTCCAGATCTTTAACCCATACAGAGTTGAGCTAAACATCATTTACCTTACCCATGACCTTGGAGTGCCAGAAGCAAGTCTGACAAGATCTTTGGTGGCCCCAAGCTCACAGATTTCTTTAGCCCGCTGACATTAAAGTCCAGGACTCAGGTCTGCAGTCCTTCTGACTGTGTGAAGCCCCAGTGACTTGAAAAGCTCAAACTTGTGAACATTCAAAAGTGTGTCTGCACAGTAGGATCTAACCACATTCTTTCTGTGTTCTTTCTGTATCTCCCCACTTAGCCACAGGGTGATATAAGAGATGTAAGAGTGCTTCATGCCCTGGCTACCTGATCTTCTGTGGGCTAGGGCCAAAATCCCACCAGTGTTTTCAGGGTTGATGGTATTCCTCTGCATGATGGAAGATCAGACTGAAATCCACCAATGCTAATGGGATTATAATATTTTTCTTTCACTTTTATCTGTCTGGAGGGAAAGCTGACTTCTTTCACTGCCCTCTGGAGCCCTGGAAGCAACCTTGTATGCAGAGCTCAGGGCTCCACCTGCTCAAATCTGTCCCTCTAGCTTGTCCCGCACACCGGCTCTATAGAAATCTCATGCTCTTCATCATCATCCTGCCCAGAAACCATCACTTGTACTGTTCTGATTTATAGCCTTTGGGCCTAGTGACCAATGCAGGAAGGATAAACGCAGCCAGCTCTGTTTATGCTCTGATTTTTATTTTTGTTCTATTTCTTGTTAATGTGTTGATGTTTACATAATATTGTTTGACCTTTGTTTTTGTTCTTTTGTACTTTAACATTTCAAAGCAGCTCTTTTTTTGCTTTGTGCTCAACCATTTCATGATGGTGACTTCTTCCTGTAAGTCTATTCCCTTTGTTCCAGGCCTTGTACTTTTATATCCCACTCCCTGTAGAGCCATCAAATTTCTTTTAACCTAAAGGCCCTCTGCCACCAAGGGTAAATCAGCCTTGTCTAAGCTCATTCACTTGAGCCCACCAAAGAGAGATTCTCCTCCCATTCTGTCCATCCTCATATGAGCTCATGTCCATGTAAAGATGTCAAGCATCAAAGTTCAAAGAGAAAATATCTTGGCACACGTTTCCCAGATGCTGTCAGACTGTTTCTTAGGCTCTGAAAAAATTAAATTATGTGAGTACTCATGTTGCTGTCAGAGGCTTGATGACTTCCAATAACAAACACTGTTATCTTTAAACATATCTAGTATTCCTGAAAATCACAAAGTTCTACCTCATTGTTCAATTTACCGAAGAAAAATGTGAAAGCCTAGGACTGTTAATTAATGATGGAGTGTAGGATGGATATGCACCAAAACATGTGAATCCAGCATATCTCTTTTTAAAATTATGGAATTCTGGAAAAAACAGAGGTGACCTAGAGCAGTGTAGTTTAAAGCACTAGAAGGAATGGCTTCTGTAAAAGCAGTATTTAGTCTTTTTATAGGTAAAATTTTTACATTATTTTGACATGGTGGATTTTGAAAAGCTTCATATGTCATTCCTAGGACAAATAGGAGATAGACAGAATTCATTTTGTTAAAGCGTTTACTACATCCCATTGCCAAACTGCGTTTTTTGTCAAATTCCTTTGTTCATAACATTCGCAAACAACATTTCATCGCATTTTTTGTCAACAGAATGTAATTTTATTCCAATCATTCTGTCAACAAAGAGAAATACCATAAAATCACTTTGCTCACAAACATAAATTATATGTTCATTTTGTTTGTAGAAGAAATGGAAATATCAAAACTTCTACTGGGGAGACAATGAAGACTGATCGCATTGGTTCTGTGGACAAAATATTAGTGTTACAGGCAGCAGTTTGTCATTTCTAGGCTGGCTGGTGGGCAGAGCGTGCAAGAAATTCAGGGTGAAGCAAAGAAGGAATTTATGAATGTGTTTATTCCAGATTTAATTTGGGACACTGAAATGAAATCAATGGCTTTGAATCAGGCCTTTAAATGCCCTGATGTGATGCAAAGCATTGTACACACAGAAAGCAGGGAACCTGTGAGAGGAGCTGTGCCTTTATGGAGAGATGACTGGGATGTCCTGGAGGACACTGCAGGGCATTCCCATGGCATGAGGTGACCTGTATTTAGGTGGCAGAATGGAGCCTCGAGTTTGCCCTTTCATCTACTCTAATGTTCTGATGTTTTGTTTTTCTTTCTTTCCTAAATAACTGCTTTCTTGCACAGCATAACTAATGCATTAGCTTCAAGATACATCCTTTTAAAGTGGCTATTTAGAGAGTAGGGCCATTGCTCAAGAGTTTACATAATCCAGCACTATACGAGAAAAATCTCTGTATTTTAGAGTGATTGCCATCCACTTTCCATTTTCCTCATTACAGCACATGAACAGCCTCTTCTTTTGTCTTTATCTTTCAACCTAATAGTCTAAACATGGCAAAATAGGCATTGCAAATAATTGTTGGATTTTGAGTGTTTAGCTTACAGCTGTATATTCTTTCTGATGACTGGTCAAAAGTACCTGTGCAGAATACAGATTTCGCTCTGATGTATTTGAGGAATGTACAGTCTTTTTTAGCTATTTATTCAAGAAAATTTGTACCCAATCAGGGTAGGAAGAAAACTAATGCTGTAGCATTGACTTCTCACACCACGAATGATCACTAGCAAATAACCAGCATAAACAAAGGATAGGGAAAATGTTCATCAGTTAAAGATGATTGTATCCATGGTTTTGGGGCAATTACAACCAACTTGCTGAGTTTTTTTCTTTCATTAAACTAATTGCAAGTGGAGAACAATGTTCAAAACCTGGAATGCACAGGGATTTGTAATCCTTGAGTTTGTTTGTCAGCTCTGCCACTGACTTGCTGGGGAACTTTAGGGAAATTTTTTCGTCTTCCTGTATGTATGTATGGTCCCACCTATAAAAAAGAGGTGATGGTTCATATTGCTGTAGTGCTTAATACTTGTGTGAGGAATGCTGCAGAGGAAACAGGTTTAGAATTGAATAAATGACTGTCTCCTTTTCAGTTTTTAATGCTCTAACACCTTCTTTTCCTTCCCTGTACTCTTGGTCAACTGCTCAAAACTGATGGGGCTTTCTCCACGTGGTCTCAGAGAGTGGTTCCTGTTCTCTTGCTTGTGATGCTGGCTGGTGCTCCTACTCCTCGTCTTGACTACTGCAGACTTTTCTTTACCTGGCCTTTCCAACTTCTCACAGTTTTTCCTTGAAGTGATCCAAAAGACTGCTGCCAAGCCCTTGTCTGTGTTCACCCTGTGACACAGCTGACTCAGACTTGTATCTGAACATTGCCTCTCAGCCTCCCGGCACACTCTTTTCTGATCTCCGTCTCTCCTTGGCTCAACTTATCAGCAGTGCCAAATGTGCTGCCAGGTTGTCTTATCTCCAGTACTTGCCTTTCCCTCTGACTCCTCCTCCTGTCGCAAGCTTGCACCTCCCTTCTTGGCTACCTCCAGCCTCCACGGCTGGTACCCTGGAATGTCTTTGTGCATAGCTGCTTCCTCGAGTATTTCTTCGACCTTTGACAATATCCATCGTTCAACTTTGAAAATATTACATAGTCCAGAGATCTTCTAGGAATCCTGCTTTTAGAGTCACATTGATTTCCAGGGAGCCTCCATACCTCTTTTGTTTCTGTGTCTGGCATCAAGCGGTATGTTCCAAAGGGGAAGAAAACTGTTCTTCACTTGTAGCCCTGTATCAAGCCTTCCATGCTAGAATAGTTTCTACTTCATCACAGCACCCAGTGACTTCTGTAACTCAATGCATATGCACAAATGTTCACACAGGAGTTTAACAGACTTTCTGTGTGAGGATTTAAAAGAGAATGATAGGAGAAGTTGAACAGCTAATTTCTGAATACCCAACAGTGCTGTAAAAAGAAGCTCATTGAGACACACTAGGGAGTTTTGCAACTTTCAGGGTTCTAGAAACAGCAGCTGCAGACTATCTGAATCTTGTTTGTAAAACAAAATTTTTAGAAGAATAGGAAAAAACCCCAACTTCTAGCATCTTGTCTTTGCAGGGAGTGTTACTGTCATGTATTAACACCAGAAAAAGGCTTTAAGTCTACCAGAAGTAAAATGGTAACAGTAACTAGATTCAAACATGCAGATTCACAGTTCATTTTATAAATGTACAATAAGATTATTTTCATGCTTCTTCTTAAACTGGCCCAGCAGAGTATGGTATGCCAATTCATGGGCTTCTCTCACTGAAAATAGTGCTTTAAAGAACAAATATACATTCAGTCTTAAGCACTGATATAATATATTATCTCCTTTCAGAAGTCAACTGGAAGTCAGAGAAGAGATAAATTAATAAGTACAAATGCTGCATAACTGCACATAAAGTCCAGTAGCCTTGCATTAATTGAAAATCCAAGCCCTCATGAGATCGATGGGAATTTTCTGTTGACCTTAGCAGGGAGATAAGCTCATAGGCACTTTGAAGGTAAGCTTGCTTGCCCAGATTGGTGTTTGCTGCAGTTCTTTACCTGGCAACGTGAAGGTCTTTGAAGCACAATAGTGATCAGATTTTACAGCCCCTCAGTCCTCTGGGTCTGCGTTTTCCACCCTTTCTGCTCCCCCCATCACTAAAGCTGTGCACTCTTCAGCCTTTAACCCTTATTTCCACATGATCTCTCTCATTTTTACAGTAATTGGTTCACCTCAGCCTCGTCTCACTCAATCAGGATGCTGAGCTGGCCAGAGGGTCTCACAAAGGTGCTGATTAACCACCTCCAGGGCTATGACCCTCTGTCTGTCTGCTGGCATCCTGCAGAGTCAGAGAAGGTGGGGACTGTGTGATCAGCATCAGAAGCTCATTAAAAAGTTAGCAAACAGCTTCTAAAAATCAAAGAATGGAAAATGGCAGCTGTAGTCTGGCAACTCTTTAAGGCTCTGCCAAAGGGACAGGAGAGCTTGACTGGGTGCTCACAGCTGCAGCGGCGGCAGTGTCCCCAAGGTGAGTGTCAGGTAAATGAGCAAGGGCACACTGACTCCTAGGCTGGAGGATGCTGGCAGAGGAGATGCCTGGTGGCGGTGCTGTGAGCAAGGGCACTGAAACCCCTCTGCAGCAGGTCTTGTGTCGTGGTCACCCATTTGGGGGCCATAATTTGGATATCTGTTTGCAGCTAGAAGAAAGATGACGGCAGGTGACACAGCAGCTCTGGAGCAGAATGGCAGAAGCAGCCCAAATTAGGAAAATGTATCTGCACTTTTTGTGTCCTTCTGGAGGAAATTACATGAAAGGTGGGAGGAATTTTGTAGTTATGACAAAGAAAATTGTTACCGTAGAGGCTACTCTGTCCTTTAACATCATCTGGTGGAGGAATCCATGTGCTTCCCTCAGCCCATCCTCTTCAATCTCTGATCAAAGATGGAAGCCAAGCAGAAGGTGAAATAAAGTGTGCAATTTCTGATTCATTCTCACTAAGTTTGTGCTGATTACTTAAACAAAAATATCAAAGCTGAGATTACAGGCTTAGCAAGGCAAGTGCATATTTCACCACATACTGGGCTCTTTGTTGTTCTGTCACACTGGTAGAATGAGACTATTAGTGCGTTGTCCCGGGCAGGCTGCATTATAAAGCCCAGTGGCTAACTTAAATAAAAAAGTCCACTAAGAAAAGCAGTTTGCAGCTCCCTACTGCTCCCTCTTTCTTGCTGAAGTGTCTAGATGAGGCAAGGGAGATGTAGTGTATGAAGTTGTAAGAGCATTTCATAGGGAAGAAACTTGTGATAGTCAATAAGGTTCCTCAGCAAAGATTTCTAATGTCTACACCCTGTCTTACAAGTTTTCCTGACTTTCTGAAGTGCTATGTGTCAGCAGGTCACAAATATTCTGTCTTTGTGTGCAAGGAAAGAATTACATGGTGGGCTGTAAGCGCTTTCCCTGGTTTCCTGTTTAGCACTACCCAAAGTGTCTGGGCCACAGACATCCCATTTTTAACCATAAAATCAATAGGAAAACAAAGTCATCACTTTTGAAAAGAGTAAAACTAAAGGTTGTACAACACTTTGCATCAATATGAGTTATCTGAAGAATGTTTGCCTAATACTAAGCTGGAATGCCAGGGACTAAGAGGTTCTGGCATCCCTTGGAGAAGACATGAAGACCGGCAGTGGCCCCAGTGCAATTTAGGAAGTCCTGTCTCTTAATATCTCTTAGTTCACATATGTTAGTTAAACTCCCCGCCAGTGGTGTAACCCACACTATTTCTTGCCTTCTAGACGTCCATTTATGCAGCACTTTCAAGTGTCTGGTGTTGAGCCAACTGGCCAAAAACTTGCTGTTCTTTGCAGAGATTAGTTGCTAAATAATAGTAACAGCCTGCTCTGAAATAATGTTATGTCCCTTAAGTTTTGTCCACCCCTGGTCAGGGCCACCCCTAAGGAAGTTGTTGGGTTCAGACCCTAAGCCACCACTCATCCTCTTAGCACTACAATGACAAAGCAAGCTCCCTTTCAGCACTAGCTATCTGCTGACCGAGAGTGACAGCCCACGTTTTGGGAATCACTACTAATAAAAGCTCATAACAGGTGTCTCCACTCCACCACATTAGGATTCTGGTCCCCCGTGAGACCTGCTGCTGCTTTCTGAGAGTTGGAAATGAGTACTGAAGTGCCTCTGCCGCTGCTCACATGGCTTTGGCAGCCACTGGCAAGGTATGGGCAACAGGCTGTGAAGGTCTGGGCAGGCTGGGGGGACTGTGGTGCAGGGTCAGGCACTACCAGGGAAGTTGGCAGGCTCAGCTGGATGTACTGAGTCCACGCAAGCTCTGGGGTTGGTTGCAAGAGCCACTGTGCCTGTTTCACACACAGAGTTTCTTTCCCTGCCTCTGCAAGCAACTTGTGGTGTCACCCCAAACAAACCTATTCACCTCCCATGTCTGAATTCCAGCTGCTATCAACCGTGTCTGTGTAAATGCCTAAAAATATGAACAATGGGTGACTGCCCTTTTTTCCAGGCGTTTCACAGAGAAGAAACAGCGAATAGGGTATGTCAGGGACAATAACTCTTTTAATGCACATTTAATGCAGCTTAATGAATGTTTACAAATGGCTTTGAGTACCAGGGTGAGTAAGAGTGCTATAAAGGCAGAAAATGTTGTTTATCGACTGTGTTTCTTCTCTTTTCAGGACTGAATGAGCTGGGAATGTCTCTTTTCTGCCAACACTTACAATGTTTTTTTCCCTTTTTTTATGTTTGTCAAAGGTAACATTGCAAATGGGAGGAGTTGCTAATATGAAGAAGAACCTTCCTAGGGGTCACTTTTCCATAGGTTTGCCACGCAGAGCCTGCTGGTTCACAAATAGGCCACAGGTAGCTCTTGATGGACCAGTACCTAAATCCTCATGATTCTTCAATGCCATATGGCTGCTGGGGTCACTGGGGCAGTTTTGGGGAGTCTATTCAGCCCCACCCATGCAGCCACTGCAGGCAGCCCAGCAGCACCCTGCTAATCTACCTTCAGCTGGGCGGTGACTGGCATGACCATTCTCCCCGCATTTCCTCAACCTGAACACAACAGAGATGCTTTCTGGGCTGCTTTTGTCGCAGAGATGGTGTTAAATATCAGTTGATTTGGCAACCTGTTTTCCTACTGCTTCATTTTGAAGGAAAACAAAACTCAAATAAAAAGGCTTTTCCCTTTTTTATTTGTCATTTTACTAATTGAGGTATTATAGCATTTTCCAAGACCAATTAAATACTGTTTGGGGAGATTAGCAGAGTGCAAAACCTACTGTGGCATATTATACAGTGGTGACTCATGGAAGAAAAGTAGCTGAATTCAAACCCTTATCATTTCATGTGTTTATCCCAATGCAGGTTTCATATATACATATATATAATAGGAATTGCACAACAGTCAACAATGTTTAAAACAGAATTTCTTCCCCATGAGGGAATGGATAAGAGTAATTTGTCATATGTTTCCTTTAATTCATGGCTACAGAGCATTTCAGAATTGCTTGATGTAAATCTGTCTCATCTATTTGACAACTCTGATATTGAGTCATTCATTTTTATTCTATGACTTAAAAATTTCTATATTGCAGCTAGAAATGGGTGGCCAAAGTGCTAGTTTTGGACTATGACTTGAATGTAACAATAGCTTTTGACCCTAGCTCCAGTCCAAAGGAAAGTGAATTTGGCAATCTCATTTCAATTCATAGTGAATAGCTGTTCACATAAAAAAATCAGCACCTACCATTTGTCATACTTGGCAGCTTCTGTTTAAGAATGGTCCAGAACTGCATTACCATGGAAACTAAATTACCTACTCCTACTCCTGGCTCAGAAGGTGATTTCAGCCGATTGTGGAGGTTTCATATTGCTGACAGAAGGAGGTGGGGGTAACCTGGGGGAACTGCAACACATATGACCCATAAGTACACGTGCACTCTGTTTTGAATATTGCCATCTTCTGGTCATGTGCCATTGGGTTCAGACCACATGACTTTCTTACACATCATGATTTATTTACTGATTTTTGTTATGATAACAGCTACCAGCTCCAATCAGGACCAGCACTGTGTTGTGGTTAGTGCTGTACACACATATGTTTAGACTCAGAAGTTTCTACTCGGAAGACCAGGCAAGCATGAGAGGCTCCATATACTCCTTTTTAACTAGAAAATTAAAACAAGACAAGCGATTTGCCTGAGATTACACAGGAAAGTGGTGACAGACCTAGCAAATGAATGCCCCTTTCTTCAGACTCAGCACCCATCTGGGGTGTTGCTTACCCAAACCAATTTATCCTTCAGAATTACTCCTAATCTATGCCAGCTGAACTGGGAATACCATATGTTTGGATACTTTTTCTTCCTGTTATCTACTAAAAGGCTGCTGATTCACAGAACAGTATTTTATTTCAGGCTGCTCAGTCCTGAAATGAACAAACTTAATGGATTAGAGATCAATGTTTACTGGACACTGAAAATTTTTAAGGTTAATTACATACTGTATGTTAATTTTGTAATTGTAAGCAAAAACTGTTCTGTAACCACTCCATCCTTCAGTAGTGAGTGAAACAAAAGATCATTTCATTCTGCTGAGCTGCATATACCACCCTTTACCCTTGTAGATACTTCTAAGTGAGATGTCCACTAGTGGAAAGACTAGAAAATAAACAAACATACAAACCCGACACTAATATGGATCCCTGTTAAACTCACAGAGCTGGAAATTTAGCAGAGAGAAACAAAAGGAACTTTACCATTCCTAGTACGGTAGCTGTGCAAGTATGGAAGAGCCATCAAGGCCAGGCTTGATGAGGCTCTGTACAATCTGGTCTAGTGGAAAGTGTCCCTGCCCATGATCTTTAAGGTCCCTTCCAACACAAACCATTCTATGATTCTGTGAGGATTTGGCTCTGAGGGCATCAGATTTGCACTGTGGAGTCCTTAACTTCCCAGATGGAGGTGGATGCTTCTGGGAGAAACAAGGTCATGAGCACCCATCTCTGCAGGACACCCTGACATCCAGAGGCTTCCCACCCCTCAGACCCCTACCATATCCTCCTTCATCCGCAGGCATGGACTACTCCCACTTCTCAGGGCACAACAGTAGCAGGAGCTGCTGAACGTGGATGCCTTTCTTGCTTTGTCCTTGCCACGGCCCTGGCAGAGTATTTGTGTCCCTTCTGTTCTGCCTTTGCTTTTTATAATGCATCTTTCCTATTTAAGTGTCACAGATCACTGCACCAGCTGATTAGCCTATACATGAATAGAATATAAAAGAGCAAGTCCCCAAGTTGTAGGTAAGACCTTTTGTGAGATTGACTGGCTAAAAATAAAACGGAAATTGGCTCTGAGCTTTTGAGAATCTGTCTCTTCCTCAGGCCACAGGAAAACAGAGCAAGGGGTAGCACTTCATAATTAATTATGAATTTATAATTAATTTGAAGCCTAAATCAACAACTGACTAGTGGAGCTGCTATTACTTCCTCTAGGTTCCCACAGTCTGTCAGAGAGTTTGATCCTCACAAGTAGTTTTTGAAATTTTAGTGCCTTTTGCTGTTAAATTTGCATTTTGTGTAGTGTATTAGTCTTATGTATAACTCTGTTTTTTGAAAGCTTTTCGGTTTAAGGGACCAGATCAATAGCTGTATTGGGTCTCTAGGCTATACAAGCGAGAGCAAACAAAGTTACCCTCCCTGGGTGGGAATGATTTGTTTATTCGTGTAGGCTTATGTGTTGTTTTGAAGGTTTGTTCTTTTGACAGATAAACAATGCAAAAATATTCTCTGCTTCTGCAGCACATAATCTGTTGTTCATCATACACAAAGACTCCTTACTCTGTGCAATAAACGCAGCAAAACTCTCCTCAGAGTTGCGTGGGGCTTAAGCAGACTGGTGGGGTGGGATTTTGAAAAGCAGTCAAGGCTGACCTTTCCTTACCTCCCCCCTAAAGCCGGTGGTTAAAATTCCTACTGACTTCAAGGAGAGTAGATCTGGGTCAGTGTTGAACACTTCTGAAATCCCACCTGTAAAGCCTACAGAGTTCATTATAGGGGCAAAATTTTGTATGAAGCCCAGCAGGGACATACAGAAATTGTTAGCGGCTTATTAATGGCCTCCACAGTGGATGTGTGTATTGAATTTAATTGGGCTGCATCCCAGTAAGGTCCTGATATGCTTATGATTAATTTTCTCTACAGTCTACTTTTAGCTTCTCTTTGAAACTGGACAGACACTCCATATTTGCACTTGCATAAAAGACTGGTAATGAAATAAAGCATGTAGGTAATTATTATGCCCTGAGGAAGAGCAGTGGGTGAAGTAGACCCTTTGCTTACGTAGTTGGATGGTAGTGATTTGATATCAATCCCTCTTGATGTTGTGCTAAAATAAAGTAGCATTAAATGTGATACTATTTAATTTTTGCTGGTACAAGCACGGTTAAGTTTCTTTGTATAAGGTCTGGTTAGTGGTGTGAAGACATAAAGTAAGCGTTGAGCACAGTGACACACTTGAAAGGGCAGGTTATATTTATTCTGTGTTGTGTCAAGGGCATGCTGCTCGCTAACTGTAATTAGACAGTGTATCTGGAGGTCTGCGGCCAAACAGCGAAGATGTCTTTGCAGAGTACCAAAGGACTATTGTGTTCATCCCGGTCTCGGAGGGTATGAAGACGTTTCCCTCTCCTGCCTGTTATTACTCATACTTGGTTACTTTTATGTAAATCCAGTGATGAGGAGAGCTGACAAGATTGTGACATGAGGAAATTTCACCTTTTACACTGAAACAGGGCTTTTATTGTCACGTAATACTGTCTTAGTCCTCTGCAAAGGAAAGAAAGAGATGCCGTTCAAAATCCCACAATTAGCAGCTTAAGGTAAAAACCATATAGAACCCTGTGTTCTATGATAAACCCCCTAATTAGCTTTGTAGGATCTGTTTAAAAATAAACAGACATGCATCCTTATCACTAAATAATTATTTGCAAATAAACTCTTTCTGAACACATCTGAGGAAAACACACGATTAGTAGTTGGCAGAGTTAAGCCAGCTGAGTAGCTGAAAAAGAATGAAAAGAGCTACAGAAGTTCTTTTCAGAATCCTGCTCTCTTTGGTATTATTTCTCTAAAGCTTGATTTATCAAGAGGAGAATACAGTATTTGGTTTCCCCACAAGTAAGCTCTTTTCATGTTTTGTCTTTGAAATGAAAATCGTCTTTTGGAACAAATATCTGCTCTATCAGATAACTGCATGCTTGTCATCCCTAACAGTGTGCTGGCAGGAAGGCTGGGCAAGGATTTTTCTGCAGTACATTGAGTACACAGTGCTGGCACTAGATCAAGAATCAATTCCTCTGATATCGAAATATTGACTTTGCATGGCAAGTCTGATTTAAATGCTTATCATTCTTGACTTTGTAGGCTACATACATACTGCAAACATTTTTCATGTGGGCCTGAGAATAAACGTCTTTACAGCTGTCTGGCCATTTCTAAGCAGAATAACAAAGGGGCTGTGTGCATGTACGGGGAGCCTGTGTGTGTGAACAAAATTGCCAGCAGATTAATGCAACTGCCAGTTCTGCATAGGGCCTGTTCAGAAGTTGGGAGGGGTATTTTTAAAACTGGGAATTACATAATGTTGTTCTTCTGAGTGCAAACACGAGTTTCTCTGCTCAGTCTGGATGGGTGCAGGCCACATTTCTGGGGAAAGGGAGAACACAAATAAACCCCAGCACAATTATTAAAACATTTAAAAATCTTCACGATTTGAAATAATAATAATAATATTACTACTAATAAAAAAGTAAAGATAATTTCCCATAGGCAATCAGAACACCTATTAAGTTAGCAACGGCGTTTAATTGGCATTATCGCATGCTTCAGTGAGGAAGACAATGGATCTTGCGGGTGCGCAAGTGGAACACATTTGCATTTCATAGATGATTAAAATAGATTTGATTGCATTTGTCTGAAGCCTGGCAAGTGAGGGCACATCTGCTGCATTCGATGTGCCCTGTGTTTCCTAGGACTAATGGAGTGCACTGAGTCACCGCGAGATGGGCTTTTACCTCTGAAAGTCCCACGGCACCTTCTGCTGTATGGCCAGCTTCTTTGTTAGCCCTGGAGACCTCTTCTTATAAAGAATTGATGTAAAGTGGAGCAAGAAGGGAAGGATTTGAGGCAGTGAACTTGTCTTCATCTGGTTATGCAAGAGCCCTTGGGCTTTCTGCTGCTTCAAGGTAGAATTTATAAGGTGAGATGAAAGGTAATTTAAGTCATTAATTTGCGTTAAGGGCTGGCAGAACAACAACGGTGCATTTAATCTTGCTGTAGAAAAAATTGGTGATTTTCAGAGTAGGGGTCAGAATTAGGGATCTGATTTCCTCTTCTACTCAGTTTAAAAAGGGCTGCTTCAAAATGGAGGGTTTTATTTACTAGGAACATAAAGCTGAGTTAATTGACTTTGTAAAAAACATCCAAGAACTTTATATATAATATAGAAACCAATTAATTAATGGTACTAAAATGTTTTCCTCCTGTTTTTCATTATGTTCACATCTAAATTCAACATTACAAATACAGTCCTGGCATCAGTTCAGCTCAGACTTGTTGCCCATCACCTGAGCTTGGTGAAGGACAAGGGCTGCCCTGTGTTTTGCACAGGGGCAGTGTCCTTGCCTGCAAGCCCACCTTTCTCTCCCTGACCCAGTGGCCACTCAGCAGCTTTCTTTTTGGCAGTGCTATGCTTTTTTCACAGCCAATGTAACCACCCCATGGCTGATGCTCTTCTCCTTCTCTATTACTTCCTTCAGTGCTTCCAGAGTGTTTCCTGGCCCCTTGCTGGGGTCCTTGTCTATGGATTTCTGCTGTTTATTGTTTTCTCTACTCTGAGGTGCCTTCTATTTTTGCTGCTTTTGCTCTTGCTACACGTTGTGCTCTGCGGTCCCGTATTCTCACGGCACTGCTCTCTTTCATGTGCTGAATGACTGCTTTTCCGTCTTTGAGAAATGTCTCTTAAAAACACATTGCCCTTACATCAAAGAGTGAAATAAAGATGAGCTGGCTTGACCGGGAGAACCTGGAAAATATGCCTCCTCAGCTGATGAAAGCAGTTTGCTCTGGACACTGTTTAGGAGTAGCTGTATGCATTCAACAGCAGTGATGATAGCTTACTAAAGGAGTGAGTTTCTTTAATGGCTCCTGCACTGCCACCTTCAGTGGTCCTTGTGTGATTGTGGGCGTGATTCTGCTCTGCGCCTTCATAGTGGGTTGCTGATGTTCTTCCTCCTGCCTTTCAGTCCTGATCTTTGCTCACAGCATCCTTGCCAACACTACGGATCTGTACAAGTTCTGGCATTGCTCATTTCTTGCCTTTCACTCTTTCCATTGCTCAGTTCCCTCAGGAACAGCCCCGTCACTGCTCAGCTTGAAGGGAGTGGAGCACACAGTCCTGCCATTAGGAGAACCCAGATACCAGCTATGCCTTGTGCCTTTCACCGGGACCTCACTGCAGGCCCTACTCCCTGAATTCCTTTTCTCCTGACCATGACCATGCCCTATATGTGTTGTAGGCAAGCTCCATGGCTTGGGTGGTAGCCACATGGAGATCAAGCACAGAAGTGCTGGAGGGTTTTTTAAACCATGTTGCATTTGGAAAGAAAATTACTGGTGATGTATGTCACATTGTTAAAATAATAATTAAAGTTTGCTTTAATTATTAAATCATGTACATGTTGCATTTTTTTCCTTTTACTTAAAGAAAGTATTCCCCCAGAGAAAGAGTGCTTACAAAAAAATTTCTCACCATTTATTGGCAATGCTTTTCCCTTCAGCTTTGTTGCTACTTAATCTTAGCCCCTGGAGACAAGTTGCACATATTAACCTGTCAGAGCAATGTTAAAATTGTGTGATACTTAGGAATATATTCAGAAAGTCCATAAAACCATCATAATGGTTCTGTTTTTTCTCCTCATCTGGTCATGTACTTTAACAGCATTTCTCCATACACTGTGTCTCTAACCCTATTTTTTTAAATGTGGTCTTCCAGCTGGAAAGGGCTTTTTGGAGGTTTTTGGATCACTGGCCAGAGAAATGTGGGCCTTTGCTTGTACCCGTCACCTGGTCTAGGGTTTCTAAACTTCAGGATACAGGCAGAAACCATAATCCAAGGCCTCCTTTGAGTACTTCTGCTTGGTTATAAGTAAAGCGTAAGGATAAAAGCTCGAGCTGAGTCCTCCTGAATGCTAACTGATGGAGTACTGTGGGCCATTATCTCCATAAAAAAACTGACAATCTACCTGAACCTGTGTCTGCTTGTGCACAAATCCTTTTATAAATGACTGATGATTATTTGTTTGCTCTGAATCCCCTAATGGCCCGAGACGTCTAATTAAACTATCGTGAAGATCTATTTTCTCAGGTACAGTTGGTCATTCTTTCTGAGGATGGAGAGGAAGGTAAGGAAAGACCACAGGAAAATGAACTTGGATATGATTGATATCTTCTGCTTTAGAATGGTATTTTCACTCACAGGTTTCAAATTGTTAAATATAAATTTGGGCATCCAGCTTTAGAAACACAGTCAGAGTCTGGGAAATAAACATTTCAGATGTTTCAGAGCCTGAATTCTGCAGTCAAGAGCAGTCCCCACATAACAAAAACTGCTGTTTCCACATGATGACACAGACACCAAACTGTGTCAGAGAAATATGGCTTTTAGCTTCAGTAGTGTTTATCTGCAGTAAACGCCTGGAATATTCTTTATCAGGGCATATAAATATATAGTATTTAGGCCTCTCCTTGAAGCAATACAGTTTAAAATATAAAAATCAGAATTAACACACAGGTCATGAATTTGGAGATTTCATTTTTATTCAGATAAGGAAAAATGTTTCTTGTTTGAAATGCAGTAAGCATGTACATGCTAAAAAATTGTTTACCATGTTTCAGAAACACAAACATAAGGCTAAATTAAGCTTGATCAGTCAAGTCTGACTGTATCCTCTTTAATACACCACAGTCGACAACTCTAATCATGAAGTTTGAAAGCTGCAGAAAGAGAATAATTTTTATACACCTTTGGGAGAGAGGATCCTTTCCTGGTAGCTAAGAAGTTTCTCTCCCTATTTCAGAAAGACAAATGTTCATAAGCAACAGAAAGATCTTTATTTGAAGGCAAAAATAGCACCTCTCTGTCATGTGCTCTAATTAACTTGCTGTGATGTCGCTCTGGTGATGGACACAGAAATAGACATTTGCTTTCCTAAATCCTGAAGTAGAAAATGAGGCATGAGTCAGGAGGATACAAGAGGGCAGAACTCATTTTCTTTTAATTACTTTTATTCAGGTTATATCATCCAGCAGCTGTTCAAATTTCATTTTGAGAAGTTGAATCCTCCTGAAATCCCAACATGTCATTTTTGATGGAACTTACTCTCTTCTCCCTTATACATATATCAGGTTTTTTATCTATGTGCTGATAGGGAAAGTGGACATGGTGAACAGTGTTGCCATTCACTGTTTAGGGATATAATTGGCCATCAACTCTCTGACAGTAAAATGAAGTAGGCAGAACACTGCAAAAATGTGGCCAAATAAGATGAGATTTCTCATTACTAAGTGAGTAGCCAGGGAAGTGTTTAACTGTTTCTCAAGTTGGCATACACATGTACCACGGCCTGCTTTGGGGAAGATCAGTGCAATGCACAGCTGCATGGCAAATTTTGGATGGCTGTACAGGCTTCATCACAACCTCCGCTTGGCAACTGAGCTTTGGGGAGCTTTGCTCACTGTGGCTCTAGACAGGGCTGGCAAAATTAAAGCTGTAACCATGTGAATGTTACTCCCCAGTGGCTCTCTCTGCTTTTTAGTCTGCAAGGCAGGTTTGGCTGAGGGCAGAAGATGGTCCTCCAGAGGTGCGTTCCTGCTGAATACTTGCCAGTCTTCTGGCCGCTGTCACCAGTGTCTGATTCAAGCCCTCAGTCCCAGTGCCTCAGCTCCTCTCCTCCAAAATGAGAATAATATGACTCTTTTCCAGCAACATATGAAAATAAAGACATAATGCCTTCTGAACCACCACACACGTTCTGCAGCTGAGCCCTACCGTGTGTCTATAAATGATGCTGAAGGCAGTCAGTGCCCCTGAGAAGCAACAATCTTCTTTTAGAGAAGGCAATGGATGGACTTACTGGGGACTGGATAGACTTACCACTTAAAATATTTCCAGTCATTTTCCTGCCTTTTTGAGAAAGAGTAGGAAATTTAGAATAAAAATTACTTAGAAAATTCTGATTTTCAGTTCCTCTTTTGTTGTGGTGCCTGGCTTTTTCTAGTGATGGACAAAGAACTGGACCTTTTATATGTGTTAGTGGACTTACTTTTGACTACAAGGTCTGTAGGCACAGTCTCTTATAGGAGAGAACTTCTTTTTTTTATGGATAGTTCTTTCACATGCCCCCTTGGGAGGTTAGGTGACAAGTAACTGCTTGGCTTTCTAATTTCAGATGTGACCCTGAAACACTACAGAATGCCTGGGACAGAATGACAAAGACTATGTGGAAAATCTCAGAAGTAAAAAAAAAAAAAAAAAAAAAAAAAAAAAAAAAAAAAAAAAAAAAAAAAAAAGAAAAAAAAAGGAAAAACCTGAAAGTAAGGAGGTCTGTATAGGAGCTACTTTATTTGCACTGTTCGAGGGTATTTGAAAGTCTGTAAGGTCTCTGACGCCTACTTCCTAGGTAAGTTTAGGATGCCTTGACAACATAAATCAATATTTCAGTATTTAAAATCTAGGAAGTGAAATGTGTATAAAATGGAACTGACTGAATGAATTTTGACAACAGTTCCTATATAAATTATTTACTTTTTATTGTTTTATTTTTTACAGATATGGATGGTGACTGAGCCACTGATGTAAACTTGTATCCAGGTAGCTTTAAAGCACATATTATTGGCCTGGTCCATAGTAATAATGTAGTTTAGTTATAAACCAGCTTTTTTTATAGACAACTTTACAAGCTTAAAATACATATCAAACTACTGAATATATAAGAACCATTTCCACCCATACCTGAAATACTCTTATGTAGAGTGGCTGATTCATAGCTGATCCAAAACACATATAAAACTCCTGAAAATATATTTAGCAAAGGAAGTGAAGGCTATTTTAAATTTACGTTGAGCTGGAATTAGAAAGTGCCTACAACAGTGGAACTTAACACACAAACTCCGACAGAGAGAGGGGGTATCATATCCTTAGGATTTACAGACTGATCAGGGATTCGATTCAATTTTCTACTTCCAAAGGACCACATTTCCCCACCATCACAAGCAGCATGCTGTGCTTCTTGTTTCCTGACCCAACAATGGCATTGCTGTCAATCATCATCTCCAGATTATGCAGCGCAGACCTGTATCCTGAAGGTCCCATATGACCTTGGACCCATCCTTGTTCAGCTTCCTAGTTGCTGGCATCAGCCTCTCTGAGTCAAACATTGAGGCTCAATACTACATTTGCACTCCAAAGTCCGTTCTGTTTTAGGGCTTCCTTCTTTTTCTTTTTATTATTCTCTGTTTAAGCTTTTTTTCTCCCTCCTGCAAGCTCTATACATTTAAGTTTCTTCCAAATGGATGCAAATGGCTCTTATTAGAAAAACAGAAACCAGAAAATCACTCCTGGATAAAAGCTATCCCCAGAATGTTTTAATGTTCAGATTAGAGTACTGTCCCCAGTGCTAAAATAGGGTTTATAATGGAAATGCTGACATCCCTACCAGACTCTATGGGCCTGTTGCTCTTTTGTCCTGCAAGTTATTAAAATTTAGCTTGGTTGCCTAAGAGACAGGGTAGCTACTTAGAAGATATTTAGCCATCAGTAAAAATTAATGTCCAACCTATTTATTGGAAAAATACACTTAATTAAGCACTCAAGCTATACGAGCCACCCACCAACTACAAGTGTGTTCTGGCAACAGAACTATTGTTACCCTGGTCCTGCTTCATCCTGTTATTTTCTTAAGTAAATGCATTTCTCAGCCTAGCAGTTCTGACTGCAGCATATTGATAAGATAACTCTTTACTAAAGGGAGCCATAGTATTTTTAGTCTCCTTTTCTAGCTACCAGTAGTTCATTAGTGACACTGTTGTGAGAGCGTTGATTCTTTAAGAGTCTTTTTATTAGCAGTCTGATAGTTTTATGTAGAAGAAAAATCCAAGGAAAGTAACAAGGCACTCAGCATTTTATGCTGTTTCTTTGGTACTTTTATCTTTTGTAATGTCAACAGATGAGCCAGAAGCTTTCAGGGTTGCAGCTTTTAAGCCAAACCTGAGTGTGTGCAAGATTTTTTTTTTTTTTTAATTTGCACACAGTGTTATTTCAGGGGCAAATTTTTGTTTTGCACATGAAAGAGGTCTAGTAGATGGCAACTGCATGGGAAAATCAGATGTGAAAGTTCTGTTCCTAAATTGCTTTTAATTGGAGCCTTAAAGGCTAACATGGAAACACCGGGGAAAATATGACTTTTGCTATGTTATTTAAATAGGCTGTTAGCCATATCCCTAAACTTTATATGGCTTTGACTAGATTAGGAGCTCTCTGCTAAGCTATCAAATATGTCATGCTCATTTAAATTCCTAGCAAATATATAAATATGTATTTTTCATTGTTTATAATTGCCATTTAATTGTAGGACCAAATTCCATAGCTTAACATTTATACAGTGCTTGATACTTTAAGCATTGCACAAATATTAACTAATTAATAAAAACATCTGAGCAGCTCTTCTGAGACTGTCAGATTCCAAAGAACTAAATTCCTCTTCTTAAAAAACAGGTCTGTTCAAGCAAACACACTGTAAGCCTTTAAAAGGCAAATCCAAAATGACGCAGTGGGACACCATTTCATGCCTGAAATCTGAGCACAAAGCCTTTATTTTTCCAAGATTTTTTTTCTCCAATCTTGTAAATAAATACTAGGTAATGACTTCTCTTAGGAAGCAGAGGGGAGGCAGGCCAGAGATGAACTTGACATTGGCACTTACTTTGTTTTCAGCTGCATATAATATTTCATTGGACTATAATACTACATTGACTTATGTATTCATTCAGTCATGAAATTCAACAGGACTCTTCAGTTCTGTCATCAAAAAAAGCAAAAAATCAGCAAAGCAAACTCTATGGATTTAACCTTTGCTCTCCTTGATGAGAACTCATCAAACAAATTTGTGGCCTTTAAGTCCTTTATGAGTTATTTTGGTTTTCAAAGGTCTGATTTAATGATGTAAAACTATGTGACTGCCTCTGGCTTGCAAACAAATCTGAAAAAACCAAACCCAAACCAAAACATATTTTTAGATAACTTTAAGCTACACTGGTCCTTCTGTTTTCCTAGACTCAAAGCTTTGCTTTCCATGGTGATCTTACACTTCTGGTCCCCTCTGTCTCAGTCAAAGACACGACATTTCAAAGAATCACAGAATATGCTGAGTTGGTAGGGACTCAAAAGGATCCTCTCATCCAACCCTTAGTCCTGCACAGGATCATCCCCAAGAGTCACACCATGTGCCTGAGAGTATCATCCAAATGCTTCTTGAACTCTACCAGGCTTGGTGCTGTGACCACTTCCCTGGGGAGCCTGTTCCAGCACCCAACCACCCTCTGGGAGAAGAATCTTTCTCTAATATCTACCTAAACCTCTTCTGACACAACTTTAGGCCATTCCCTCAGGTCCTGTCACTGGTCACCACAGAGAAGAGATCAGTGCCTGTCCCTCCTCTTCCCCTCATGAGGAAGTTGTAACTGCAAAGAGGTCTCCCCTCAGTCTCCTCTTCTCCAGGCTGAATAGATCAAGTGACCCCAACCCCTCCTCACACAGCTTCCCCTCGAGGCCCTTCTCCATCTTCGTTGCCCTCCTTTGGACAATCTCTAACAGCTTAATATCTTCCTTATATTGTGGCACCCAAAACTGCACACAGTATTCAAGGTGAGGCCGCCCCAGTGCAGAGCAGAGCGGGATAATCTCCTCCCTCAACCAGCTGGTGATGTTTTGCCTGATGCCCCCCAGGACATGGTTGGCCCTCCTGGCTGCCGATATTCCAATTGCCAATATTCCAGTATTGCCACTATGCCAGTATGCTGACTCATATTCAACTTGCTGTTGACCAGGACCCTCAAGTACCTTTCCATGGCACTACTATCCAGCATCTTATTCCCCAGTCCATATGAACATCCATGGTTGCCCCATCCCAGGTGCAGAATCTGGCACTTTGCAGGGCCTTCCTGCCTTCGAGGGAGTCAACAGCTCCTCCCAGTTTTGTGTTGTCTACAAACTTGCTTAGTATCCCTTCCAGATGTGTCCCAGTTATTTATGAAGATGTTGAAGAGCACAGGGCCCAAGATGGAGCCCTCTGGAACCCCACTAGTGGCAGATGTCCAGTGTGATGTTACCACATTCCCTATTACCCTCTGTGCTCACCCACCACGATATGTTTATCCAGCTGTGTGCTGAATATTTTGTGCAGAAGGATCCTGTGAGAGACTATATTGAAAGCTTTACTGATATCAGCTAGGTGAGTTACCTTGTCATAACGTCCATGACCAGCAAGCTGTTATTGCTATATATTTTTATATTTGACATTGTGTTTAAGAACAATCAGGACAAAGCAAATCTCTACCGTTGGCATTTTGCAATTTAAGGTGGACACAGAATGGCAGAAGCTGAGAATGAGCAAAGGGTAAAAACTGGCTGGGTAGAAGGGGATGTACCTGGGTTTTTGTTTTGAAACTTTTCAGCTTGGAAGTTATGTTTTTGAGAATTGTTTTGGTTTTTTTTTTTTTTTATAGTACTATATTGTCTAAAATAGAAATGCTACTGGCTAGTAAATTTTAATTTCTGGTTCTTTGCTTTCCTTCTTTTCCCTCCTGTCATCTGGGCCAATGTAGAAACAATATGTTTTTAATCATAGTTTGCCGTTTTGAGAACTGAGCAGGCTTTTAATGCATATTTCTTGTGAAAGAAATAAATAGTTTTACAGATTTTTTTTCTGTTCTCTAAAAAATTTCTAAACATGTTTCCATTTTGGGAGCAGTGTCAGCCATAATTGTAAGACTGCAAGCATGACATAGAGGTAGCAGTATCACCCTAAGTTTATTTCACTTGGGAAGTAGTGTTAAGGATGAATGCTTTGGTAGCAGGGAGCCTCAGAAAGTTAATCCAAAAATAAAATTGCAAAAAGGAGTTTGAGGAAATGAAAATGACACTGACATAAGCAGCAGGAATCTCAGAACCAATCCAACAGTTTGATCTGTTGCCGTGTTGTTTGCATGTCTAATTAAAGAGCTCTAATATATATAAGACAATTTGAAAATAGTGAAAAAAGTTAAGTTAACGTAGATGTGATTTCACAAGAAGTGTGCCATTTATTGTGGTTGATAGTCGGGGATAACTGAATGAGAGTGAAAACAGAACGGTATAATGGCAGCATATTCATTACCTAAGTAGGATTTCGGCCCTAAAGCAGCTTTCTGTGAGTTTCTGGGTTTCTGATCACAGTTTCCCTTCATATTGCTCAGCCCATTACATCAGTATTTATACATTTTGGATAACCAGCCAATATCATACAGCTCAATCTACTTTTTTTGGTGCATGTTCTCTTTCAAGGGAACTGTGTTGAAGTTTGTCAGTTCTATGAGTACCACCTCAAGCATAAGCTCTGGGCCCCCTTATAGCAAGATCCTTATAGCAAGATTTGTCTGTTTTGACAGCTGCCCTTGCATGGCAAAGACAGCAGCTTAATACTATGAGATGAACAGGGATTAAAAAAAAAAATCTTCAAATGAGAAACCCTAGACAGAAGTGTCTGGAACAAAAGGAAATTAATAATCACTAACTGTGAATTTACAACATATCTTCACATTAATAAATTAAAATACTCTCAAGAGAGGATCAGCAGATCTTAGCAGACTGGACAACAACTCTGAGCAGAAACACAAATAATTAAAAAGTATTTAAAAGCAGAAGATTTTGGGATTGGCTATGCATGTCAACAAAAAAAGTTTTTTTACTCTACTTTGAATAGAATCCCTGCAAACAGTGATTTATTCAAAAATAAAAGAAAAAGAAAAAACAAAGGACCTTGAAATGAGAATTTATAAGCCATCCCAACCACAGAGCAAAGTTTTTTTAACCTAATCAATCACTGCATGACTGTGCCCTAAACCTTCAGTTTTTAAATAATTAATAAATAATTAATATATTAACAAAAATATTCATTTAATCAAGACAAGGATATCCATAAAAACTGTTCCCAAATATCCCATATATTTTTCAACTTACTCGCATCAGCATGATGTGAGAGCCCAAAGCTTATTTTCAGTGGCTCAGCTGATGTGGATCTCGTCCCAGTTTGAGCCAGGCACTGGCAGCAAAGTTTGCTGAATAGGAGTGAGCAAAATGTAGGGCTTTGATTTTTGGGCTGTGAGGCACCTCAGCAGCCTTGTGTTGGAAAAGAAGTGCAGGTTCCCACCCACTATTTTGCACTTTCTACATCTCATGTTTTTAGATACAGTTTCTTATGACCCCTGTGAAAGATTTCTTGTGTTATTCAGGAAAACTGAATAATCTGTCCTTTTCTACTCTGGTTATAATTTTATGAGAAAGCTGAGATATTCTGGGCCAGATCAGCTGACAGGAGTCAACAGCTATCCCACAGCTGGAGTGGGTCAAGTTTATTTCAAATTTTGGAAGGTCATTTGGGGCAATTTTTGGAAGGTATTTAAAGTTCTGTTTCTTGGTGCATTTTTGTCCTAGTTCCTTTTCTTTGATTTCATAGATTTTGTTTTCTTTTTCATATGCTTTTTTTTTGTTCTAAAATCCAATCCTCTTTTCCAGTAAAGGAAAATCCTCTATGCTCTTCACAGCACTATTTTAAAATATTTTAATTTTACTTAGTAAGTATGCTAATGGTTTTGATTTTTTTCATTTTTCCTATTGCTGTTGCTATCTGCAGTTGCTGAAATTTTTAATATATTTTAAAAAATACTCTAAATAAAAAATAGTTTAAATTCTCCCAGACTACTGTTCAAAAAATCTCAAAATTCACATTTTTCAATTCATTTTCCATTAGACAGCACTGTCACATTCAGCACAGGGCACTATACAATATCTAAAGAGTGTGGAGAAGTCCCTGGGGACAGTGCAATATGGTGAAGGGGTGCAGCCACAGGAGGCAAGTGTTGTGGGATCATGCCACTGGAAGATATGAACTGTCATATGTATTACAAAAGCAAAAATAAGTGAACTTTCTGCCCATGAATCTGGTGGTTGTTGGAGCAGTGCTACTCATGAAGCAGCTGGTGAAGCAGCAGGAGGTGGGTGTGCAGGTGAAGGCAGCAGTAGAGTTTGAGGTGGTTTAGAATACAGGGAGATGCCTGATTTGAAACAAGTAATGCAAATATTGGTGCTGTAGAAAATAAGAGGAAACTAAGGTGGATAAGGGCATTTTACAGACATGAAGTTACCAGGACTGGACTGGAACGTCTTGTACTATGGGTGTTACCACTGCTACCAGCAGCGAGAACTTCATGCAACGGTTGCTGATAAAGGGCATCTCCTCACACAGGATAAGATACTGGGGTAGGTAGAGTTGCTCAAAGGCACCTTCCAGGTCAGTGGTAAAACCAGGGGTACATCTCACTCTCCAAAAGCTCTCCATTGCTATAAGCACAAGGTCCCACTGCTCTGAGCAAGGCCAGGCACTGCCTGCGCCTCAGTGCTGACATTGGCACTGAGACAGAGCACCAAGGAGCCGTACGGGGGTTTTTTGTTAGCCTGGACTATGAGTTTAATCAACCTTCTGGAGACCAAGACAAAGAACACTCAGCCCTGTTGGCTAATGGTGACCATACGCTGTCTGAATAGCATCATGTCCCCATGCACCTGACTCTGTCCCAGACACCTGCATTCAGATGTTGCTACATATTTTAAATTCAGGAACAAAGTGGCAGGAAATGGGGGGACAGAAAGAGAAAGAGCAGTGGTAGAGCTGACAAGGTTTTGTGTGTGGCTGAAGGGTAAAGATGATACAGCAGGGAAAAGCCCTGGAAAGGGGAGGGGAAGGGTGATTAGATAGCCTAATACATTTTTTTTCTTCAGTGTTTAATTTCCTTAGGAGTATATGCTGCATTTTACGTCAGTGACAGATAATGAAGGAGTCAAAAGATAATAAACTCGGTATTCAGAGAAGATCCCAAGAAGTGGTATGTTACAGGTCTGTTTGGAAAGCTGAAATTCTCTGGTGATAGGAGATGGATGAGTTGGCTGGATGCCCCACGAGATTTTCCTCAGTCAATCTAAAATTAATTCCCCTCATAATTAAAATACATTTTATATTTTTAGGAGCAGCTCTTTAAGTGGCTTTTTTTTCTCTACTGCTTTTTACTGTGTATCAGAAAAAAGGCCACTTTAATTGCTAGTTTGCCTGATTTAGAATGAAAAACCCCCAGGATGTTCATGGCTGCCTGTCTTAGCTACTCATTTGATCTTGTGCTCATTGTATAAGCTACAATGTATTTATCTCTCCAATAGATCTTTAGGGCAGTGACCTGCTAGTATTAATGTACAGATAAAGAGCTGTGCCACAGTCAGACAGTGCAGGTTTCCCAAGGTCCCAGGGGTAGTAGGTGATGAACCAGGATTTTAAAATTCAACCTCTCAGCCTTGGACAGTTCTTCCTGTGCAGTTGTCTGGGGCCAATACCTACATCAGGAGTTATGTAGGGGCCATGTGGATCCCTGAAAGTGACACTCAATCCTGTGGAGCCTCGTGGCACCAACTGTCCAAGTGGAGTTTTCAAGGAAATGCTGCACTGGTTTATGACTGATCCTGCTACAGCCATTGATAAAGCTCCCACTGCTTTCAGTTCAGATAGTTCCACTGCTGAAGCTCTGGAAAAACCCTAAAGCGAATCAATTTTTTATTCCCATTTTATTTTTTTAGCCCGCTTTGTTGGGAACTTCCTCTGGGGTAAACCCCAACCAGCTCACTCCCACCTCCCTCCCAGTTTTCATTTGGTCTAACTGAGAATATCCCAGGACTGACCCCAGCCTACAAGACAGTTTCTGTTAAAGACAGTGTTAGCCTAACATCAGGAACAACAATAGCAGCACCATCTGACCCTAATTTAAAGTAGTTGCAAACTGGAAGATGGAAATTCAGTAATATATGCTGGCAGATTTCCTGCTGCTCCCAGACACTGGATCACTGTAGTTCATCTGAATTCCAGTTTACCCTATAGGAATACAACGAGTCAATTAACCCTTTAAATAAATCAACTAATTCCAGAGCAATTGAACAGCATCTGTTTCTGTATTTGATCAGTTACATAATAAAAATCTTCCTCCTGTCTTTCTGTTTCCTATTGCATTCTGTGCTGTGGATAAATACCACCAGTGCTTGCCAAGTCACAGTTGCAGAGACCTACTGCAGAAAATGGAACCAGAGACACACAGTGGGAGAAATCTTCTTTAATGCAGTGCTTCAAATTGAATGCCTGCAGTGCTACACAGAATCACAGAATGTTTTGGGTTGGAAGCAATCTTAAAGATCATCTGGTTTCATGGCAAATTTAAAACTAAAATCCACAACTCATTAACAATGAATCCTGATGAATAAGGTAAGTAGAAGAAACATCAATTATTTATGGTGATGAACTCAGCATTTTCCTTCTCCCTTTTTGTGTTGCATCTCTCTTTGGAAGCCTGTAGCAGGTTACAAATGAGGTGCCAGAGATGAGCTAGAAAGAAAAAGCTAGGAGCTTTTCCAGGGAGACAGAGAATAAATACAGAACCTCTACAAATGCAAACACACATGCTTTGGACAGTTAAGAATTTTGAATCACACAGTGTTTTATCTTCTCAGAATTTCCCAAGTGGCAAAATATATCCCCAGGAAAAGACATGACAGCAGATGAAGAGCAAAGAGAACCAGAAAATAAAATTCAAATCAGAAAGCCTACCCTAATACAGTTTGAAATTACTTGTTCCCTGAATGATAAAGGAAAAGTAGTAGTCATGACAATGATCAATTTTGCTTAAAGAAGGCTACCAATTTAACGGTGGGTAAACGTCTTACAGATATCCTGGCTGAAATAGAACAGAGGGAATGAACCAAATGATTAGATTTCAAAGTGTGAATGAGCTCGTGTCGTTTTTAACAGACTGCTTTGGAATATAGCTCTGTTTTCTGTCGGTGTTTTTCACTCTTTGTTATTTCTTCAGTTGCCTAGCATGGACTTACCTTTGAGTTTTATCCTACAATATTTTCCAGATCAGTTATCCTGTGGACTTTTTTTAGAAAGCCTATTATGTGTTGATGATCCCTTTTATCCAGCTCTGTTACTGTTACCTTCCTTTTTGCATAAACACTTAGCAAATATATTTTCTTCTGGTGAAGGATATTAGGGAGTCAGGTGTTCCTCTGAAAATAACTTCTTACTTTTCAAAGACTGTAAAAGTTCTCTTACCCTGAATGCAATAAAAAACCCTTGCTCATTAATATCATGAAGCTTTAAATTAAGTGATTTCTTTTTTCAAAGTTCCCAATTTTTTTTTCAGTATATTATGCCCATGACTTTTATTCAGAGCCATAGTACAGGAAGCTTTACTAATGTGGATGTCTTCTTTGCCTCTCTTGTAGGTAGTTATTTGCATAAAGGTGTGCTTAAATCAAACTTCAGCCTGTCTTCTTGTAGTCAGTGTAATTTTCAGGTGAGGCTACTGTTGTTTCAGCAATCACTAAGAAGATATATTGAGGCTGGAAATAGAGAATCAGGGTTGTCCATGGTAAAAAGCAATCGTGAGTGTGTGGTAGGCAGCAAGGAAAGTTATAATGTGATATAAACCTTGTAGCTCTAGTGAATCCATGCTTTTCAAGTAGCCAGTAGAACAATGAATTTTTATTTCCAGGCCTGTGTTGAATGATGATGTCTCCCTCGAGCAACAGTATTAAGAGACCAAAAGTGTTCTCCTACTGGTATCTGAATGTTAGTGTCCTGTATTGTTTTACTTCTGAGTTTGCTCTGAGGAACAGTGATTACTTGGTTTCAGTGAGGGGAGAAGATGTGTTCCATGGTCATACACCTCCTAGGGTCTCTGTTTGTGGGATCCACGCTGGTGGCTGTGGAGATGTGCTGTCCGGTCCTGCATTTATTCCTCAGGCATGGTCAGGTTCCTGGTTTGTAGAAGTTTACATCTGAGATGACTTTAACAAAGTTAAAGTCCCTGCTGCTGGGCGGGGAAGTTAGAGAAATTTTCGTTAGAATAGGGTTGTTTTACAGCTAGTTATCAGTATTGGTCTTAAGTTAAAATGAGAAGTAAGCTTTCAGAGTAATGTTTTGGACACGTTCAAAGTCTTTTTGAGTTCATTAATGTGTATATTTTGACTGTTGTCTTTAGAAAACAATGGAAGAGAATTGAGTATGGTTGTACATAATTTTTTTCTCATGTGTCTGCTAATTTCATTTGGGTGGGTTTAGTGCTCTACTAATATTTTTTTTCCTGACATGAAGGAGTTTGTAGGCTACCACTCCTTATGATGATTATACGAAGACTTAGAGACTTAGAGACAGTTCTATGAAGAATGCTATTTAATTAAAGTTTGTTGGGAGCTAAATCACATGGAAAAACTGAAAATCTGGTTAGTGGTTATGTTCTCTTGGCATAGTAGAAGAGGCTATGATGCCACCTTGGGGAGGGGTACAGGCATGTAGACTGGTGACATCCAGGTGGCAAGGATGACATTAATGTGAACATGAATTAACTAAAATATCATGCAGATTTGCCTACACAATTAATAGGTGAGGCAAAATGGTACTCTTTAAAACTGGTAAGTCATCTGCAGTTGGATAGCAAAGTTTGAAAAACCTCTTTGGTCATATTGTAAAAAAAAGCCTCACCCAACTGCAATTGCCTTGGTTAGTCATTTAATGATCAGGCCCTACAGATTGAAGGACAAATATTTTTCTGCTTTTATGAAAATTATTTGGATTTAAAAAAAAAATCCTGTTATTTTATAGTGAAATTAAAGGTTTTATTTGTTTAGCTCTTTGTAGAAGATTAATTGGCACTTACTGATAACAAAAAATTTAGTGAAAACCCAGAGGGTCAAATGAAACCCTGATGTAAAGAGAGGAGGAGGAGGAAGATGAGCACTTGCTTTAACGCTTCAGGTAATATGGAAGCATGTAGGGTGACTGGTACTTAGCAAAGGAATTAAAGTATTTTTACAGACCTGGGTAAATCCACTGCTGTACCATAGCTGATATACACAGAAGAATGAACCTGCTACCAAACATGCGAAAAGTTTAGTTTTGTACCCATAGGCAAGGAGGTGTGCTGGCTGTATTTTCAGGGCCTGACTAGAATGACAGTAGCAATTATTTCTCAGGGATTGTTTTACAGAGAATTTAAGATGTATGGTATGTGTATCATATAATTGGCATCTGTATTGCCTCAGGACTGAATCAATGTAATCCAAGACTGCAGCTACATAAACTTCCCCTCTTATATAAGGAAAAGTTTTCTTTGGGTGATGGTAGTCTGCAGAGTCAGGATGAATTGGATAAATATCAATTTAACTGTTTCCAGGCTGAACTGGATAAGAAAAACTTCATTAATTTCAAAGGTATTTTAAAAATTTTCTTTATTTTGCATTGGACATAAAGATGGAAAGAATGAGAAGAAAAATAGGTGTTCCACTGATTTCTGTATCACTCTGGTACTAAGAGATGTTTTTATAGCAGTACTTCATCTGTTTCTCTCAGATGCAGATTTACAAGGCATCAGGACCGAAAAAATGGGAAAAAAAATGTTGTAGGCACAGCCTTGTGCAACCTGTGTGCCCTACATCACATGAGGCAGTACTTGTCACAGGCATATCCCTACTGCTGTTTCCTCATTATCAAAATAGCTCGAGAAAGTAAAATAGCTGGAGAAAGTATAAGATTGCTGGATTCACACCAGAAGAATATTTTCCAATTTTTCCTGTCTGTTAGGGAAAAAACAGCGGATTTTAAGTAGACAACGAGGAAGAAACATTTGAATAGGGTATGAATGTCCATTGCATAAGAGTGGACTTAAAGAACATCCCTGAAGCCAGTGCCTTGAAAGCACTCTTGCCACAGCCAGACATGCACTGTGACTTTCAGAGTTAGCATCTTCCGCATTTCACGTGATGTCAACCTGCCCCTTCCTGCTTGGTGTAATACTTCTGACTCCATTCTGCTGGTTTTCTACACCCATGTCAGTGCTCTTGTTCTGCCCCATCTGTAGTCCCTTGGCTTCCGTAGAGCCAAACACTTTGGTATGCTTTGTTCTCCCTCCTGTTATCCTGGGAAGAAGCTCCACCAAATCTGGCCTGGTCCACTGCTGAATCCTGCAAATATCTTCCAGTGGGTGGTTGCAGCACCTGTTGAGCCAAGCTTGCTCATGATGTCTGTATTCAGAACCTGCCTCTCTCCCAGGCATGATTACCCTGATCTCTGTGCTATTTCTAACTGCAGAAATCTTTTCTCCCTCATAAACCAGCTTCTCAAATTTAGGTCTAAAAATGGCCTCACCTGAGCTGATGGGCCTGGACAACTGCACAAAGAGGAAAAGCAGACTTTTCTGCAGTTCTGGCATGGTTGCACAAATTCAGCTGCTTGCAACGGTTCAGCTGACCATTGCCCAGGCATGAGGAAGGGGATTAATCAAATCAATCAAATAGCTGTCACCATGCAAGCAGATATTGCCTTTTGACCCTTTCCCATCTACCCTATCTCATCTCCATGTACCTACTGACATAAAATAAACACCACTCTTCTCCCATGGCTATCAGAATGGAGAAAGCATTCAACAGTGGAGATGAACAAGGTGGGAGCAGTGTTTCTGAAGCTTCTCTTCTTCTCTAAGAGGTATTAGCCCGCATTGTTAGGGACTGAGAGTCGCTGCTCTAAGATGAGCTGAAATATATTCAGTCTTGCTTATTGCCTTATTTTGATTCCAAAATACTAATATCAAAATATGGCTTAAACACCAGCAAAGCAGAACACAAATCCATGGATGACTTAATCTGTTGTACAAGTGTTGGTTCATTTCTATTTCACAGATTTCAGTTAGTGAAATAGGGACAAAAAAGATTTAGTGGTGAACAACTCTAGAGAGCATGTGTATATTAAAGTTAGTTATTCCAGTAGCATCTATACCAGAAGAATAACAGTAAATTTGATTTAACAGCAGAGACAAAAGAGGCAGGTGACTACTCTGAATGTGGATTGCTGAAGGAGGAGAGCTGAATTTTCTCCCCTCTGGTTGCTGAAGGTTGGCTTGTTGAATGCTAGGTACGTTGAGGTCTTGGTAGTAATTTTGCTCATTTCGGTCCACGACGTCCCTGACTTATGTCTCAAATCTGAAGATTTCTAGAAAGTCTTCATTAGGCTTGCAGGTGTTGTCAATCAGGAGAGTCCTGGGCACAAGCATATGGCAGATGTTAAAGAAAAATTAAGAGGATAATTTTTAAAGTTCCATTAAACCTCTGAGAAGCCAAAGATACATCAACATTCAAAGGTTGGAGGAAAAGGCAGGATGCACAGCCTCTTTACGGTGATTACATGATAACTCATCACTAAAAGCCTCCTATTAGGTCCTTGACACTGTTTTTGTTCTGTGCTGTAAGATAATCCCAAAACTAACTCAGTTTTAATCTTAAATCAAAGGAGAACACTTGGGGAGATGGAGAGGAGGGGTAATAGTTCAAGGAAACAGAATTCTACAAAAAAACAATTGTTAGCTTGCATGAAGAATCTGTATGCACAGACATCTCCTTTGAGTACAGAAGCATCTTGCAAGAATCTGCACACTTTTTTTTCCTTAAATTTGAAAAATACTGGTGTCTTTTTATAAAAAAAATTCTTTATGTTGATGATCTTAAAAGAGGGATCTGATCATTTGGACTCAGTAACAAGCTTCCTAGGTCAGAGAGGGTTTTTAATTAACCTGATGTTCCAATTATTTTAACTACCTTTGTAGTTCCAGGTAAAGGCAATGTTCACTGCTTCCCAGCTTCAGTTTAAAAGCACTGATGCTCTGCACAGTACACCACAATGCTTCTGTTATTCCCATGGCTCAGGAACATATTAAAAAAAAAACCTGTAAACATATGTTTAAACTGGGAAGTATTTTGGCATTAAAGACAGTATGGAAGAGGAAAGTGTGGTATTGATCTTCCTCTCAGGAAAAAGGAGAAGTACTCAAACCCTAAAATAAAGTATCAGTGAGCATTACCAGAAGTTCAACTTTACCACTAAATGCAGCCTTTATAATTGCTTGCTGAATGGGAGCAGGACATCAGCACTCCATCCTATATAAAGGGGATGTCTGTGCACATCGTTTGCCTTTATTTCAAAATGGAGAGTCTGAATGCAATTTGAGACAATCTGAGCCAAATAGGAGTGTCAATGGCTCAGATGACAGACTGGGCTCAGCATAGCTGGCCTGGGTGGGGTCCCACTCTGAGCAGGGAGCTGCCAAGCGAGATCACTGAGTAAGCAAGCCACGTTGTGAAATAAGTCTTCCAGGTCTTCATAGGCCATATACTCTCTTCCATTAAATAACATACTGAATTGTCCCTAAGCCAGTCCTAGAGGGTTAGTGGTTTGGTAGCCAGCCAGCATCTTGTTATAAACTTTCTGGCACCAGCTAGTAATACTTGTAACAAATTCTATGGATGTGTTAACGTAAGGAATTTGGAAACATTCACTTAGATGTCCCAAAAGAGGATGAATTCCAGTACTTTCATGACTTATTTCAAAGAAGATCTTTACCAAAAAAAATCAAGTCAAGTCTCGTGCTCAAGAAATAAACCAGAAAATTGTATGTTTGATTAATGCTGCATGTTGTCTTTTTTTCCATCTAGTGGGATATCCATAAGCAGGTCACGAATGTCCCTTGTGTATATATGATAAACACTTTTCCTCTGGTTTGATGATAAAAGTTTGCACTCAGCATAGCAAAATTCAAAGATTGTTTCTTAATAGCAATTTGTAATGTAAGTCACAGGGTGCTTTTTTTCTACATATTTTCTGTAATTGCATGGATAAAGAAGAAATTTTGAAATGGTCATTTCTAGACTAGAAACAGGCTTTCTATCCATAAACAGATGCTTTACTGGATGCCATGGTGTCCTTATAACTCCTTAGTGGAGTTCAAGAGGCTCTATACAGTGGTAAAATCCATACTAAGGCATACAGCTGTATTCTAGTGCCATTGTCTTGAAAGCTTGGTTTGGCAAATTCTTGTAGATATGACTGAAATTTGGGGGTTGTGCCCCTAAAGCAGCAGTGGCTGTGTTTCCTCAAAAGAGGAGAGAATTTTCCTGAAATGAAGGCATATTATAAAGTGTTCTCTGGGATTCTTGGTACAGTAATTTCTTATGAGTAAGTAGGACAATTATTCACATGGTGTTTGGAGGCCACCATGAACATTTGAGCCCGGGTGTGTTCTAAAAGAGTCAGGATCTGAGGTTTTGACTTCTTTATTTGACTAGACCTGGCAGGTGTCTAGGCTCATTGTACCTTGTAAAAGAAGGCTCTACAACCCCAAATATTTTGCTTTAGAAATAGTGTAGTAAGGGTATCCAGAATATCTCATGGTACATTCTGAGGCAGCTGGAGAGCTTCAGAAGGGTTCTTATGGACTTATACAAATCAAACAAGGCTCAAATATAACACATAGAAATGTGGTAGCATTTGGTAACATATATTAAGTGTGCTGATTTATTCCACAGCAAAGGCAGGCAGTTCTGTTTGTCATCCTATTAGTCAGTTATGGTTAATTCTTGATATGGTGGAACTTTATATGATTTATATATTTTTTTTGTTTGTTTGTTTGTTTTGGTTTTGGTTTTTTTTTTGCTTATAAGGGTCATTAGATGCAATTATTTGTGTGGTTAATTCATGAGTAATTTTTTAAGAGTCAAGGATGATGGTTCACCTTGATGAAAATTATTAATAAAATAAAATAGGTCCCCAGCACCATATTTTAAGGTCCTGGAAGAATCAGCCTCCTTCCACAAGGAAATGTAATGTGGTAAGTCCTTTCCTAGGTTAGTTGTTATGCCAGAAGAACATCATTCATAGAATTACCCTCTATGAACAAGTTAATGTATGAAGTAAGAGAGAGCTTTAAATAAGAGCTGACTTACACAATACATGCCGGGGGATGCCTGACCTAGTGACGGTGTCTGGGAATAGTCTTCTCTCTATTTTTTTCCCTTATTTAGCCTTTTTCCCCTCCCCCCTGCATTGCACATGGGCTGCTTATAGTCTCAGGCTCTGGTTATGACTATTCAGAGTATGGACAAATGCAAGTGCCTCTCCTTGGACCTGAGGGAAAGCAAGGCAGCTTTCAACTGGCTAAGAGTTTCATTAGTGCAATGCTTCTGCTGGAATGATTCATTCTTTCTCCCCATGGGATTTATTCGTGTGGGGTATACTGTTGCCCCTGGGATGAAGCAGGGATCAGTCTGGAGTGCTCAGACTTTGGACAAAGTCTGTGCTAGTCCATATAGATCAACTTTCTGGGCTCTTGTGTGCAGGGACTGGGTCCTGTGCTGGAGGTGAGTGCCTGTGGGTGCCTGGGTGCAGCCCACTGAGGAGCTGCACAGACCTGCCTGCCAACTAAAACTGGAGGGACATCTGGAGTGGACCTACTACACTCCTGCTTTGTGAAGGCCAGGCCAACATCAATACTAGCTCAGATTTCTCAGAACCTGTCCACCAAAGTGCTGCATTGTAACCTTCTAAACCCAGAGCATCTCTGTGAAGCTGCATGGGCAGAAGTACAGCCAGTGGCCCACAGGATGTGATCACTCCCTGTAACTTGGCACTGGGCAGAGGTCAGTTGGAGCACTGAATCCAATTCTGTCTTTCTCAGCACAAGAAAAACACCAACCACCTGGAGCAAGTCCAGTGGAGGGGGCATCAGAATGGGGGTTGGACTGAAGCAAGTGATGTAGAAGGAGAAGCTGAGGCAGCTGGTTTATTTTAGCCCAGAGAAGGAATAGCTGAAAGGAGGTCTCCTGGCTGCCTGCAGCTACCTATTGTGAGGCTGTAGAGAAGATGAATCCAGCTCTTATGAGAGATGCACAGTGAAAAGGCAAAAGGTAACACACACGGCTTGGAAGATGGGAAGTTCCAGTTAGCTATTAAGAAATTTTTTCACTGTAAGAGCAGGAAAAGGTGGAGCAGATTGGCTGGTAGAGGTGCCAGAGCCTCCATCCTTGGAGATGCTCAGAACTCAAGAGGACAAGTTCAGCGTAAGCCAATTTAGTGCAACTGATCTTGGTGATACTGGATTAGATGAACTACTCCAGTTCTTTCCAACATAAGTTATTTTGTAATTCTATTTGTGGTCTACTGTAATTCTCACAGTAGATCAACATTGTCTCAAAAACAGCCTTGCACTGCATAGACAAAGGTGTATGACTACTACTGCCTTCTCAGAGACCACTGAAAAAGTAGGAGAGGCAAAATATTACGGTAGATCTACCCAAACTCTTTCTTTAATGGAAAATCCTAAACTAACAAACAAATAGAACTCTAAAAGAAAAAAACTCCCAAAAGGAAGATAAAGCAAAAATACTTTAAATTGATCAACATTTTGTACAATTCAGTATAGAACTTGTTAGTCTCAGGTTATGTTACCTTTTTCTGACCTTTTTAATTACCAAACATAGAACCAGTTTCCTACATTAAAAATGCCATTTAATGCGAATACAGAAATGTACTAACATGAAAATATTGAAATAAATATTTTACTTTATATTTCTATACCTGTTTTAGGATCACTGTGATGCAAGCTTAGGCAGGACTTTGAGACATTATCTAAGCCATCCTCTGAGGCTGATTTAGACTGTTTCAGCAAATGTTCTTCTCCCTGGTAAGTTTTTGTCAGAAATCTGCACGGAGTTCTCTAATTCTCCTCATGACACAGTAAACTTTAGTGAAGTCAATAGCTACTCTGGTAGCAAAGTAGAAATGAATGAGACTCTCTATTTTCAGAGCTCTAAAATAGCCACTGAGCCATCCTTTGGAAAACACCATTGTCAGGGAGGTCTGGTGAAGTGATGTTGGATTTCCAAAGGGACAGAGAAACAGATAACTGTATTCTTGAGCATTTCATGCTGACTTTCTGTGAAGTGACAAGGACAGCTTCCCTGGAGGGCTGGCTAGCTTTAGGGGTGAGATTAAATAGCTGACTTTACCCTTCCTAAGTAATGTGCCAAAGATATTTCTACTTCTCCTGTTTCAGTGCCCAGTCATTGGAACTTCTGCTGGCACCAAGGTCTGGTTAATGTGGTAGCAAGCCCTATCACCAGGGTCCCCTGCCACTTGAAAGTAGATATTTAAAGGCAATTTTGAATCCGGAAGGGAAGAAGGAAGAGAGTGTAATGCTGTGCTGTTTCAGCTGCTAATTGTGCCCAGATTAGTTAATTAGATAATTAACATAAGAATGCTCTCTTTTCATATTAGAGCATCATACATTTACAATAGAGCTGTTCATAAGTAGAGCGCTATGCTGTGGGAAACACTAATTAATTTTGCAAATTTGGACCTTTAATTGCTAAAGTGCTCTGCTTTCTCAATGTTTGTTTTAGGGTAATGTTAACTGATTAATGCCTGTTTGGAGAAGTATTTATTCTCCCTGCCAGTTGGACACATTCCTCTCGCTGTGCGACCAGAATTCCAGTTTATTTGCAATATTAACTGCACTGCACTTCAGAGGAGTCTGCAAGAGATGAAATTGCCTATAGGCCCAGATGACATTGGATCCACTACTTGCAGAAAGCAATGCAGCCCATCATTTCCAGTTAGGACCCATCCTAGTCAGATATCTCTGCTGCCTGCATACTCGATTATTGGAACAACATTCATCCTGGCTTGAAAGCAGAATCTGGAAAAGCTGCAGCTGGCAAATGCAGCACCTGCTTCCTTAGCAGTAGTTCTCAGAAAACATCAATCCATGTACCAGGCACTTTGCTGGCTCCCTAATGATCTCTGAGTCAATTTTCAGGGCCTTGTGCTGGGTTCTCAGAAGCACTTATGTAAGTTGGGGAAGTGTCAGCAATGTCTGCACAGTCTTGATGGTCTCCTCCTTGGACTCCAGCTTCTGCCACCTTGAGAGGATTAGATCTATGGGTAACTCTGCAGCACTGGCATCATCCCCACCTCCTTTGGAAGCTGTGCCACTGCTCAAGGATTAATTCAACAGTTATTGAACCAAAAAGAAAGCAAGCCTCAGCGTGATTCTCTTGCCCAAGACTTACATTTGTTTGGGTGAAGGGACACACGGGCTTGCTTTCTGCTTCTTTATGCAACACTTGAAAAATTTTGAGTTAGGAAATTGGAGCATAGATCTTCAGTATCCTTGGTGGGTAATTCTGCCACCAGGCTAGGTCACCAATTGTGGTTGTTTTTCTTCTGGTGTGTCTATGGAAGTGACAGGGCATTCCCACCTGCGTCTATCTGCACAAGGAAACAAAAAAATATCTAAATTAATAAAATGTCTATGATGCTCTGTCTGTCATGAGCACCTTAAAGGTGAGATTTAAGACATATTTTTAACTTTTTCTTCTGGTTGACAGCTGCGGTAGAGCTGTGGATGCCAGTCCAAAGTACTTACCATATTGCACCAAGGGCTTAGCTGGTTAGCTCGGGGATGTTGGGTCTAATCTGAACACAAGATGTCTGTGTTGCTTTCTAAGCATAGCTCATAGTTCTTACTTCAAATCTTTTGGTAAGTGAAAGCTGACTTAACTGTATAAAAGTCTTACCTGTGACTAATCAGTAGCTGAAAAGCTTCAATTTAGCCACTCAATGAGCAAACCTGAGTCAGCAAAACTCAGATACAAAGGCTGAATACAGAGATGAACTTTAAAGAAATACTTTCAATCTTTTCCCCTTGTTCAACTAACTTTTTCAGTACCTTAACCAGCTTCAACAGGGGAAATAGAACAGAAAACAATAGAAATATAGGGTAAATAGATGCATGTGAGGATATTTTTAATACGAGCTTGGTCATTTTGAGAAATAAGTGAAAATCTTTCCACTGTGATATTGCTGTCCCCAAAAGCACCTTGAACCTTATCTGCATTCCTCCAAGAAGGAGAAATAAGAAGAAAATACCTCATTAATTGTGGGATGAGGGGTGTGGAAAAGGACCTTTAGTAAGGGAGGGGCAATATGGCAGTAGAAATTACATGATACATTTATTCGTTACTGGTGTTTTGCTTTCTGCCTAAACTGCTGCTGTGTTCATTGCAGGCTTTAAGTTGCTACAATCATTCATTGAGGCAACAGAACAAAGCTGCCAATTTGAACACAAGACTTTGCTCAGTAGCAGAAAAAAATGAAAAATTCAAGGGTAAGTCGGAAGATTACAAGGACCTTGAAAATCATACAGAAAATAAGCCTTTTAATTTAAGTAAGAAAAGAAATTAAGGTACAGATTTTGCTCTCTGCCTGCTGGGTTAGTCCTATTGATTCCAGGTAGGCCACACATTATTAAGTACCATAACAGGTTTTAGATAATTACAGTATTCATCCCTTGGGTAGCATACTTTTTAGGGTTTATGTGTTCAATTTTATCCCCTAGATTATTTCTAGTGGTAGGAATTTTTTAAAGCATGAAAAGACTGTATGAAATGTTTCAAAGAAACATCTTCAATGCTTTTTTTGAGTATAATTATTTGGTCTTATATACCTGCTTCATCCAGTGAGATCCTCCAATTCCTTCTAAGCCTTTATATTTCTGAAACAAGGTTCACGTTTGCTCAAGTGAGGTGCAGGATGTAGGACTTATGTACTTGTTTCATTACATTCTGAAGATATGTCTGCATCTAATAATGCAGTTTCTAAATGACTGCTTTCTTCTGACTTTTCTTTTACAGTATTTTCCCTGAAGCAAAGCTCTTCACTTATTCCAGCTCAGTGTTTACTGTGCTGCCCAGTAATATTTTCCAGCGTTTGTTAGGATTACTGTGCTCATTTTGTTTCTCTGAAAATATCCTCCATAATCTTTGGAAGCTTGTGCTGGCTGTGGTAAAGTCGTCTTTACCTACAGAGGTCAGAAAGAAGCAATGTGCAGAAGACAGCCCTTCTATTTGTATAGCAGTCCCACCAGGCAGCAGATGAGGGAGGTTTCTGCATCTGGGGATGTCTTGCTGGATTCCAGTGCTTCAACCTGTGCAGTACTTACTGCCTGACTGCAGTAAGGCTCGAAGAGATGATATTTTCTCCCTTGTGCTTTCTCTCTCTCTGGTTCTTGCAGGTACACACACGTGTGCACTTTCTGTTGAAAGCAGGTAGTTCAGCGGGTATATGTGCAAAAGAACCAGCCTTCTCTGTCCTGAGATTGTTTCCTCATGTGCATAGGCTGTTGTGTGTAGCAAATGATACTACAAGGTACCCTATTTGTATTGATGCTCATAGGAGACATTTTTTGTGTTTACCATCAAGGGTGCCTGGGAGAGAGAAGCAGAATTAAAGCTGCTGCTTAACCGAGGCCATGAAGCCTCTGCTTGTATTGAACTACTGGGTTTGGGTGTAAGTATTTTTCCTCTCCACCATTTCAATACTGTCAAAAGTACTAGTGTGGACTCATTTTAAACTAGCAAAAAAGTCTTTGGTGTTGTAGTTTAACTTTTGGGGAGGAACAGGCAGAAGCACAGCTCTGTCAACAGGAGCTACATCACTACAAAGAGTTTCCCATCTGGTGAGAGTGTTTTCCACTTCTCGGTGTCAGTGAAACTTGAGTGGGAGTCCTGCCATTACTGTGGGAGTATGGGGAAAGATGTAGCCATGGAATTAATGAGGTGTTAAGATGGAAAGCGTGTTCTAGCAAAGGATTGTCAAAAAGTATTGATGACTGAAGGTGAAAATATAAGATGACTCTGAGTTAATATTTTGGCAGAACATTTCTGTATGAGATGCAGGCTATTTATGGCAGCTTCTCAAGGAATTAGTGACCTTTGAAATGGTGCTGAAGTGGCAGAAGCAGCAGAGTAACATTTGTTGTTTTCTGTAGTACTAATTTAGACATGCAATGTTGGCTTTATCAAGACAATCTCTTTCAGTCTAGATTACTTGATCACAAGAGTGCCCAGGCAACAATATATATATTATATATAAAAGCATGATAAAGAAATGCTCTGAGAAGCATTGTTTCCTAGCCAAATATTGGACATGAGTTAGATTATACTTTTTTAATTCTGGGAATCTCTTTGACTTGAGTGGGCTTTGGCTCAGATGCTGAAGAAATGGAGAGATGCCCACTTTGGTACAAATGTGTTGATGGAAAAAATTGCCATTCTTGTGTACTTGCCACTGACTGCAGTGGTGATTACTGTCACCAGCAATTTCCCAGTTAAAGTCACTTAGGCTATCTTAATTGATTTTTCCTGAAGTAAATTAGAGTGCTCTGACAGCCTGCTTTGCCAGCCCTCTGGTGGAGGCTGTAGCTTCCAGAAGAGGGGTGATTGAGCAGGCACATATGGATCTATAAGAGGACTACTATCTGTCCCCAGCAGAAAGGAAGGAAGTTTGCTGTTTGTCTAGACTGTATCAGACAGTAATTTTGCCTGGGAATAGCTTGTGTTGGACTTCTAGATTTTTTTAAAAACTTTGTTGTTATCTCCAGATTATAAACAACATAATGCACTATGCTTACTGTGGTTTTTTTTTTAAATGCTATGTCCACTTTCAGCTAAAGCAAGAAATAATTAATATGGTAACACTTTTTTTTTTTTTTTTAATACTTGTCCTCTGGAAATTACTGTGATGCTGAAATCAAAATGTCCTTCAAGACAATATTGATTTGAATGAGACCTGGCTGTGAAAAATGACTTAAATAGAGTTGGTATAATGTGTTATGAATTTTCTGGAATAGAATAATGTAATTTATCATTTTAATATCACTTTTTGAAGTTTACTTTCATATTTGTGCTGGAAGAAAACATTTTGATTAAGGAGACATGGGTTGACCCAAAATGCCTTTTTTTGATTAAGAAGTTTCAAGTAACAAAATGGCTTTTTACTGATTGCTGTTGGACCAGTATTACAAATTACAGAGTTACCATACATCTGTAGCAATGTATCAGAGTAGGCAGATAGTGTAGGTGACCTCTCTAGGCAATCTTGAGTTTCAAGTCCCAAAAATGAATACATTAATTTATCAGGATTCATACTTTGATAAAAATTCTTATGTGGATTCTGTTGTGCAAGCATTTTTACACTGTGATGTCATTAAATTACTTTCTTGTCGTCATAGCTATATCGGCTCCATTAGTAACTTGAATAAAGGGGCCTACAAGAAAGCCAGAGAGGGACTTTTTACAAGAGCATGTAGTGATAGGACAAGGGGTGACGGCTTTAAACTGAAAGAGGACAGGTTTAGATTAGATAGAAGGAAGAAATTTTTAACAATGGGGGTAGTGAGGCCCTGGAAGAGGTTCCCCAGAGAGGTGGTAGATGCCTCATCCCTGGAAGAGTTCAAGGCCAGATTGGATAGGGCTTGGAGCAACCTGGTCTAGTGGAAGATGTCCCTGCCCAGGGTTGGGTGTTGGAACTAGGTCCAACTAGGTTTTTAAGGTCCCTTCCAATCCAAATCATTCTATGAATTTACTCCATCAGTAAAATCCACTGATAAACCTTCCTAAGTGTGCCCAAAGCCTATGTGCCTGAACAAGGACAGAAAGTTTGATTCTGGTTCCATTTTTTTGGGTGAAAATATAAATTAATGCAGTTTTGCTCACGTTTTAGCCTTATTCCCTTGTAACATGATAAAGTGAAAGACAATGAAGATGCAGTAAAGTTTCTTTTACAAAGAGACTGAAAGAAAAGCCCATATCATTTCAAGTCCTTCAAAGGCACAAACTGCTGCTCTGAACGTGTTGAACCCTTGTTTATTGTGAACTTCTCATAAAAGGGAAAGGAGTGTGGGACTGGGGATCCTGCTGTGTGAAAGGACAACACAAATGACTACAATACTGAGAAAACAAATGAGCATACAGAAGGGCATATCGGTAATTGTGACCTCTCATTATCAGGCACCGTCCTATTCAGTACCATAATTTTGGTAGTAATTGCTACTAATTGTTTTAATTTCTCCCTTCTGAACTTTCTTAGAACTCATACCATGAGGTCAGTTTTCCTTGGCTGTCTTCAAATATGATAAATATAAATTTTATTTTTATACCTTAGTCAGGACTTTGCGGAAATGCCTTCTGCCTCTGTGTGTCAGTACAGAAAGGAAGCAGGAGAAAATGCTAGAGGGTCCACTGCTTTGCTTTGATTTTCTTTCTCAGAGTTATTAAAAATGAAGCCTTTAAGTAAACAACTGTGAAAATTAAACCACTACATGGGGCTTATAGGAACTTCAGGGTCTGCTGTAGCAGCTGTCTGACACAGTGGTGTTACCTTCATCCTCAGGTTAGGGCAGGAGGAACAGCAATTTCATCTGCACGGTGTTGTGATGGGACACATTAGTTCCATCCTGTGCCTGAGTGACGCCAGGCACGTGCTGTGCAACGATGCTATTGCCATATCACTTCTCAAGTCCTGACTGGCATGGAGCTCCAGCTCTCCTCATTTGAGTATGGAATCTGGGGGAAGGACATACACTGCTACCAGGGGATGGTCGGCAGCAACCTGCTGAGGATGAAGATGGATCCTTCATTCCTAGGTGTCCTCCTGTCAAGGTGAAGGACTTTCTGAAATGCATTAATCAACTAAGACGAACAAAGCCAGCAAAGTGAGTGTTTCTGGCCCTCAATTTAATAATTCATGGGGGGGGAGGGGAAAGGGAACTAGATGAAACTGCAGAAAACTTCTGAATCTTATTGGTAAGTTTCTCTATAAAGGAAGCTTAGAAAGAGCCTTTGTCTTTGTGTTTTTCCATATCCACAGTTAAATTGGATGTTTCTATGACATTCTTTTTCACTGCAAAGTAACTTTAATTAGCTCTCCTATGGTGTAAACCTTTTGAGTTTAAAAAAAATAGAGTTACATTAAATGTCTGTGTTCTCAGACTTGCAGCTGCCCCACTTGTGAAGCAGTCATGGAAAAAGAAAAACACAAAATTGAGGTGGGAGGAAGGTTTTGATTTGGATCCTTCCTGGTGGGAACAAGTCATAAAACAAATGTTCAGTTTCCAGATTTGGAAGAATTGCAGAGTATTTTTTGCAGAGTTGCTTTAGAAGCAACTGAGTAAGAGCTTAGTATCTCACCAATAGGCACTGCCTTTGAATTTTAGAAGAGGAAACAGTAGACTATGACTTTGAGAAAGTCAGATAAAGGCCAAAGGCAGGTTTTGGCTTGCCAAAGAAAAATAACTCCAATCTAAATGGCATGGAGTCCTTTGAGTTTTTGTTTTATGTTCTCTTTTCATTTTTGTTCTTTGAAACAGAAATGAAGAAAATCCCTAAATCTGTGGACTGGCAGAAAAACAGCACTTGCAGGCAAAGGAATGATATTAGTACATATGGGTACTGCTGATTTGAGTATGACTGTTTGGTTCAAACAAGGACAAATTAATATCATCAGTTTTTATCTTTGGTGCAACTAGGAACTCCTGGCCATCTGATTATGAGCTAGCAACACTTTTGAAATTTATCAGCTTGCTTTGAAGTTTTCTAAGCTTCCACTTGCATAGTGAACATATTGATAAGAGGCCTCATGGTACTATGTTCACATATCAAAATTATGCTCACTGTCAGAGCAGTGAGGCTGCAGTTTAAAAATTGTGATAACGCAGCTTCAACCTGAGCTCCTTCCCCTTACCACATTAGGGCTTCTATGAGACACTTTGTGTTTCCCAGGTATCTGGCAGTTGCTAGCAAGATCAGAGCTCTACTGAATATCCTTTAATGCATGAGTACCCATAGGCAAGCCCAAATAAATGAAAATGAAAAAATATAATGAAAAAATACAAGGAAAGGGTAGACTTTGCCATTTATACTCCTTTTCAAAATCCCCGAGTTCCACAAAGGGTTTCTCTTGCCTCAGAGACAATGTACTTCCAAATTTCCTGAAAGGTTAGTTTTATAACCATGTAGCTGAAACAGAAAACTACCACAACAGAAGGTTTGCTTTTACTTTTGATGGTCACTGCCTTCAAAATCAGCGTTGTTTTTATAGAGGAGGACACACAAATGCCTGGAGTATGGAAGGAATCATAACTGTTCAGTAGTATTGGGGACATTAGTAGAAATGTATATATTTAGAAGACAGATGTTATGATGCTGACAACATGAACTTTACTGTTATTAGCAAAGGATCTTTTTGAAGGCAAAACAGAAAGCTTTCCTAAACTAACACAGATATTGGCATCTTATTCCATTAATATCCCAGGAGTATCCCTCTAATTTACTGTGATATAGCTATTCCTATTATCCTGATTCTAAACTATATCTTTCATTGCCTAATTAACCAAAACTCTGTGAGAATGAACAAACACATCATTCTGCTGAAGTCTGTGCAGCTGACGCCTGTAACTTCTAACCCAAGCAAACCGGAGTTAGGGTAAATTTGGACATTGCTTTTTAGGGTAAAGCTCGCCAGAATGGAAATAAATTTCTCACTTAAAGTTAAGGTCAGTCTAGTGTGTTCTATACTGAGTTTTAAAATTGCAGAATCACAGAATATGCCATCTTGGAAGGGACCCACAAGGGTCATTGAGTCCAACTCCTGGCCCTGCACCAATTCCCAAGAGTCACACCATGTGCCCAAGAGTACTGCCCAAACGTTTCTCGTTGGCTGGGGGGAAGGATTTCTTTTCCTTCCCTTTGGATATGCTCCCGAGGCACTACATGGGATCACTTGGAGCCCAGGAAAGTCCCTGCAGAGGCCAGCACAGGCTGCTGGCAACACCAGCTCGCACCAGCCCTTGGGACCACAGCAGGCATTGCTGACCATGGGGATGAGCAATCTGTACTGAATAGTGATTGGGTCATAAACATGAAAAAACACTCAACACACAGGTGGGAATGAAAAAAATGGCTTTGTTGTTATTGCCCTATTCAAATGTACTGGCTTGGATTTTGGGTTGTGCTTTGGCTGCAAAGCTTTGTAACTGAGGAAGGCACTCGGCAAGAGCTGGTGTTAAGCTATCTTTAGGCTCTATCAGTTCTACCTGGCCAGTCTCTCTTCCAGCATTAGAGCAGTGTCAAGAAATCCTGCTTTCCAGCTCATCCTGGCCCTGGAGAGCAGTTCTGGGAACTGTAATCTGCTATGCTGTGGGCAGAGAGCCAGGTCGAAGAGGAGCCCAGGCATCTGTGGGGTGTATACAGCAAGTAATGTGGCAGGACTGGAGCAGAGAGAAGTAGTGTTGAGGGCAAGAGGGGTGTACAGGGTGGGGGGTTTGGTCTCTCCTCCTGAGGGGACAAAATGCAGGTTGGTGGGGGAGCCCATTGTTCTGCTTCACTGCACAGAGCAGCATGCAGCTCCCCCATGGCCAAACCTGCCCTGCTGGGTGCTACTGAGAGACCTTCTGACAAATCTCTGCCCCTGGTCTCAGCTGAAGATTGATGGAGGCTCCCCAGGATGCTCTGGGACCAGATCTACCACCATTCAGATTTTGGTTTCAGGGTTTGGTTTCTGCTCTCTGTCAGAGGCATGGAAAGCTCCTGGGGAGAGGAAGGTTGGTTCTCCTTTCTCAGTTGCCAGTCCTCCGATTTCTCCTCATACATTGAAAAAGTAAACCCACTGTGATATAGACTATTGTTATTCATCCAAAAATGTGATTGGAAATGGTACATCTTTGTTTAATTTGAAAAAGTACCAACATTTATATCTCGAGACATTTATCAACTTCTCAATCAGACAGCTATCTGCATGGCTTTACTTCCAAGAAGTCATGAAATATTACATCTTAGAAAAATCCTGTAAGCCTGACTTCTGTTATTTTATACCTAGATAAAGAAAATAACTTCTGATTCTCTTTAGGTTATCCCAGTTGACAGTATATCAATGAATGTGTCATTATCAAATTATAAATGTTGTGATTTTTGTGACTCTTGCAGTCCTGTTTTTGCCAACCAGCACTGCCTGTATCTCAACTTACATCTCTGCATTAGCTCTGTGCCTTCCTTATCAGCACACTGGATGCAAAGTTTTGTAAGTGCCTTTGCTACAGCAGCTGTTACCAGGTTTATTGCCCATATGAAATGATACTCTAGGATGTATTTCTTTACCCCGCTGCAGAGATGACTACTACTATTTCTTTACCCCGCTGCACATGATGACTACTTGGAGACAAAGAATCACGTCAAAAATGAAGAAGCAGCTTCAGAAAGTTGTGGAAAAATGCAACTTTGCTCTCAGCAAAGACTGAGTTTAAAATATCTAACTGCTCCATGTTGAATACAAGATAGGACTGCTTCTGGAGAGGAAAAACAGTTTAGTCCATACAGTAGATATACAAGCCCTTAAGGTGAGTAGACAGCTTATGGATCTGACTCTAAGGAACCAGAAAACCCACAGCAATCACACACAAGATTTCTGTAAGGTTTTCCATCTTTTTGGAATACACAGTCTCTACTATCCCTTTAGTATAAAGAGAGATCGAGCTTATATTTCAGAATGCACCAGAAACACCAAAGTTCACAGATATTAAAAAAAAAATAGGAGCAAATATATATACATATATAATATTTATAAATTAAAAAAATCTTTGTAACCCTAGCCAGCATTTAGAGTAGATTGTCCATCTTGACATTTGAGCTCCTGAGCACCTGTGCTTTACAAAGCACAATTCCCTGTTTCCGTGCGTCGACCCCTTCTTTGGTCTCTTGCCAGGATGGCAACCGTTAGAAGTTGCACAGCTGGTTTTCCACACTTTACGTGAAACATTTTACACTTGAAGAAAGAAATTATCTTGTACATCACTGGGATGTAAAGCAAACGTTGCAGCCGTGTTACTGGTATAGGTGAAAGGGAAATGTTATTTGGAGTCCAGAAGCGAGGGAGAGAAAGGAAGGGAAGGAGCTTGTGTCAGGCAGTGGCTGCATTAGAAAGGCATTAGTGACAGGTGGGGACAGCATGCACAGCAAAGAGAAAGAATATAAAATAGCTAGTCACTAGTTTTACCACAAAGGCCAGGCCTTGGCAGTTTCTGCCAATGAAGAGAATTAGACAGAAACAGTCTCCCCAAGCATCCTATGATGCCATCTGGCTTATTACAGAGGAAATCCCCATTGGCAGTCTGGATTTTTTTTCCCTTTTTCTTCACAACAACCTGAACAAGTGCCAAGATTATTTCTCTCTCTCATGCTCCCTCTCTTTGGCATCAAAACATCATTCTGTAGAAGGGGGAAATATGCACTGCATTGGCTCAGATGAAGGCAGCAATTTAAGGAGCAGGAGCTTTTGCACGCCTGAGAGGGAAGCAGGGCTGATAAAGGAGATTAAACAAGCTGAGACCCTTTTGATGAACAAACTGAACCATCTTGCTGCTGAAAAAGTAGAGATATAGTCAATAGCTCTGATACACTGTTGCTTGCCAGTAGAGCTATCTATTTGCATTATTAGTCTAAAGGGTGGTATAGGCAATGAAGTGAGTCACTGAATAGGAGTTCAGGTGAGATGAAGGTGGCATGAGCAGGGAACGCCTCTTTATCACAACTCTTCGAATCACCCACTGCGGGAAATTACTTTGTCACCTCCATGTCTTTTCTGCAAGGTTTCCTTTTCTGAGACTAGCAATGTGCATGCACAACAGCGGTCTATGTCTGACAGGCAAAGAGTGGCAAGAAGTGTGGTTAGTTTTAATTATTTTTCAGTGAAACATCCACATTAGGTGCAGAATCGAGCTGATTTAAATTACAGCTTGCCTGAAAACTGTGATTGACCTGCAAAAAGGTCCTACCATGTTTAAAAAGATGATTACACTGGAGGAAAATGTTGAATATTTTGCCAGACACTGAATATTAATTTCTTATCCTAAATACATAGTTTTATGTGTGTAGTCACACATGTATATACACAGAGCTAGATTTTGTATATAATGTATTTTTTTAACTGTTAAATGTCTTTTTTTTTCTAGATGAATAATTACTTTTTGAGTTCCTCATAATCTCAGTAGTCTTTTGAATGCCAAAATCTTTGTGAAGAGCAGCAAACTGATATTTTTCTCAACCTAATAATTCTCATGTCAACTTGAAATGTTAATGAATATTTTGTAAATAACGTAATATAAATATAGGACATGTATATATCATGCATGGAAGTCTGGCCCTTATTTTTATATTCTGGTGAGGTAGGATACTTGCTCAGTTCTGGCCCTGGTATGATATATCTCCCCTCAATCTTTGTTATTATCAAATCATATTTAATCTGTGGGATAGAAATGGGGCTGTCACATCTCCCCCTCTCATTCTGTTGTTTGTCCAGTCATAAAATTAGAGCTCTGCTGTCTCAGCCACTCTGCTTTTTAAGATTATAGTTCAATTGCATTATTGTTGAGTTTTCTCCCCTCTTTCTTGCAGTATGAAAGATACTGAAGTATTTGCTCTAAAAATATAGAACTTGTTCAAAGTGGTTATGTTGTGGGTAAAATGACCTATCAATACTGATATATCCGGGGAAGGAGGTGTTTTACAAATATGGGGAAAAAAGCAGTACAGTCAGCAGGTTTGGAAAAACTGTATCACATGTCTGCAAAGCAACTGTTCTTATGTTAACACTAGTGCTTCCTGGCTTTGAAGTGTACTGGAAGAGCATGAAGTTTATTACCTAAAGTCTAAGGGTTTTTTGCACTTTCTAATTCACAGTGAAAAATTCTATTATTATTTTTATCATATAGCCATTTAGCCACATCTAAATTCAGTAAACATTATAAACAGTTCCACAAAGAAAAATCTATATTTTCTTAAAGAAAAGAGAGACTTTTAGGTATTACCAAAAGCTTCCTACTGCTCCATGGAAAGAAAAGTAGTAGAAAGGGGAAGAAATTAAAACGAGAATTCGGTATTGTGTGTAAATAAGGAAAGATGAGTTATGTTGCCTCCTGACAGATTTGGGGTTTGATTTAGGTTCCACCTACTTTGTGTATTAAGAGTGTTTTCTACTGTTATAAAGGTTTCTGGCAGTGGATTTCAGTTCTACACTGAGAAACTTCACCTGCCTGCGAGGGACCTGGCTATATGCACATAGTAAATACCTCAGGCTGAAGGTATTCAGCTTTACTGAAATCGGATGAGTGGTACTGGCATGCAAGTGGTACACCACCACAGAACTGAGTGAAACCTGAAACTATTTCCAGGCAGAGAAACTGAGGTCAGGATCCAGAGGTGTCCTTGAGGAGATACCCTCTATGGCCTTTGTGCAACATAACCTCACAGAGAAGGGACTGACATCTCCTTACTGAGAACTGCCCTGTGCAAATCTCAGCAAATTGTGATTTAGTGATCTCAGCAAATAATGACTTTGTCTGCAGTGTGTGATTTTCCACCCTCTGTGTGGTGTACGTTGCCACTATAAATGGCACTGACTGCCTTGGGTTTGTGCCGCTCAGAGCCAGACCCTACAATCTGCATGTCCAGGTGTGCAGCTGGAGGGCATGGAGGGGAAAAAGGTGTGGGCAGAGAGCACTGGGGAAAGACCAGGGTTTTTGAAATAAAACCCTCTGCAGCCTGGCCATTCAGCTTTATGAGGGTGGCCTCTGGAAGGGACTGTTCCCCTAGACCTCCTCCTCAGTTTTTCAAAGGGAAATTCCCCAGGCAGAGCTTGTGAGCAAACCCTCCACTGATGAAACAGGGGCGATCAGTCACCAAGATCTGGAAGCCAAATGGGGAGCTGTACTAGTTGATGGTAGAGGTGTACCTAATAGCGATAAAGACTCAAGACCTTTTTTAGAGATTTGTTACTATTTGATCACAGTTAGTCAATGTACCAGTCTTTATCTGAGTAACTCTTTCCAAGAAGTTTGAAAAATGAAAAAATAAGGTAACCAGAATCTAACCTGACAAACAGTAGGTCCAAAGCTAACCCAACAGTTAGCTTATTCAAATCTAATGAACTGCCTAGTTGTTTGAACAGTGCTGATAAGTTTTTGATAAAAGGCCTCGTATTATTGCTTTTGCACAGTTACATCACCCTTGTAAAAGACAAATGGGTCTAAACAGAGGACAAATGTACTTTCTTAGATGTGTCTTCACAGAAAATGTGTACAAAATTAATGAAATAAATGAAAAAGAAACATAAAATAAACAAAAGAGTGACATTTATGTGCAGAGGCATATAAAAATTGCCTTTGCAACAGAAAAGACATCTTGATTGTGAAATTGGCTGCAGTTGGAATAGCACAATTTTAGTAATCTCTCTATCCCAAGCACAATATTTTACTTCTATTTTCCTTCAAATCCATCACTCAGTTTTCTTGACTATAGGAGTTTCCACCAACAAACATTGTACCAAATGTATCAGTAATTTATATCTGATAAGAAATGAAAATATTCATGGATTTCTATGCGCAAACTATGTGCTGGAAGTGTGGCACAGAATGATGAATAACCCTGAATATCTGAAGGTATTTATGTCTTCTGTTATCTTTAAAAAGACAGATTTTGGAAACACGTGAGATCCAAATTTTTTACTCTGTTACAGTAGTCTTAAGTAGTGCAGTTCATCTTTAGGAAATAAAAAAAAAAAATTCAGATGCCAGTAGCAGCACAAACTCATGTTGTCCTGTTCTCCTCTCCTGTAGAATAGGAGGTCTTCAGGATACGTTTGCTCGAATTAGTGAGTTTCAGGAGTAGTTTTGCATTTTCATTCAAATACTGGGCCTGGAAAATAGGTGGAGAAATTTGGGACTTCTTGGTCACTGGAGTTCTCCTTTCCTCAGAACAGACATATGTAAGTCTGACCCATGCCGTAGCCAAATCCCCTCACAAGCTGTGCAAACTGCATCATCATCTCTGCCCCTGTAAAAATGCTAAATGCCATGGTTTAGCTTGCTGTAGTTTCTAGTGCAGAATTTGCACTGGAGTAGGGCAGGCCAGAATGCATTTGGTCACTTTGCAATGGCAAATGGACAGATAATTTTTTTTCTCAGAGAAAAAACAAATTGGCATATGTGCATTTCTTAACCTAAAGGTTGGATATTGACGGAGGGATGGATGATACCAAGATCTGATATGCTGCTGGGTCCTTCCCTGCACTGCTTATTCCAGGAAGCACTAAAGGTAGACCAGCTCTTGGTGTCTTCTGCAAATCCAGCTGGCTGGAAAAAAAACTTGTTGTGCTTCGTTGTAACTGCTGCTGAATGGGGAGTTCCAGGACAGTTCTCATCCTTCTGAGTGCAATCACATTAAGAATAGTTCAAATCTTTCTCAGCAGTCCGTGTCCAAATATTTTGTATGTACTGTAGCTTAGCAATGCCTCCTAGGAAATATTACTCTGTCAGTAGGCAAACAATTGCTTAGCTTGAAAGAAGTGTAATTATTTAAGGCATGCACAAATGTTTTTGGCTGCATGGTGCTGTAACATTATTAACTGTGGGGGAAAAGCAAGCTAGCTCTATTTTAGAAACTATATTCCCATTGTCCTAAAATGCAAAATAGCTGTAAGTCCTATCCTGACCAGAATTCCACATTTGCTCTTGATAGTAGATTGGATTTCAGAGTAGGATTAAGTAAATAAGTCATATTAAAATGACAAAATGGGTAAATAGAATATAATGTGAAATGAAATGTAAATTGGATTTAGGCAAACACTTTTATACAGACCTCCCGTCAAACCCTATCACACTGCTTCAAATTCCTACTGTGATTTCTGCTCGCAGTTCTATTACATGTTGCCACTCAAGGGCATTTGATGTTTTCTCTCTCTGGAAATTCATTTGCATTTAAATGATTTGAAATAATCATAAAAGCCAAGTGCTATGAAGTTTGAAATTAGTTACTGTCTATAAATTGCGATGCCATTAAAAGATGATTTTGAAGAGCTTTGCTGTCTCAAATGTATGCAGATTAAAATCTAACAAAGTACACCTTGTTACAAAACTGTAAAGAATGGTGTGACATGGACTTAAATTGATTTATTCTCCTACTAGTGCCTATAAACTTTACATACTTGGATTTCTTCTGAAAGTGGAAAAAACCCTTTCATTTGCCTGCTGAATCTGAGCCAAATTCTGTTCTCAGATGGGGTTTCATTGGGTGTATCTGACACCAGCGCTTGGCCCTCAGAGTTTAATCTATACGGTCTATTAAATTTCTGGAAATGCTGTATGAATAGCTGGGTCTCATAATTTTTTTATAGAGGGAATAAAGGAGTGGGATCAGGAACAATGGAGGCCATTTACAGTTGGCAGTGTGTGTATGCGCATTTATACCTATATCTGTTCAGTTTTACCCCGTCTCCCTTGAATTCCGATGTTCTCCTGGTAGGTGTTTCTACAGGATCTTCTCTCTGAGGCAGCTAATGCTCCTTACCCTGGAGCCAGCCTTGCCTTCTTGACAATGGAAAGGTAAAACCCAGTTAGGAGCACAAATACATTTCGAAATACTGAAGCTTCCTTTGAAAGAGAGCTCTTTTTTCCATTTACCTCTAGAGGAGCTTAGGCAAAATAGAGCCATCACCTCATAAACTCGTCTTCCACCTCGCCTCCCCTAGCACTATTCCACTTTTAACCTACTCCTGCTCTTTGCCTGTGAGACCTTGTTGCAGTATACTGCCTTATATAAATTCCTACTCTCTGTTGATACCATTGGGATATTGTAACTTTACGTTTTTGGATACCAGCAGTACATTCCAAATATATTTTCCTATACCCAAATAATTTTAAATGGACTTAACCACAAATATATGTTCAATTATGTCTAGTTGTATAATTTGATCTTAAGATATTTGTAGCCAGGAAAGAAGAGTTGCCTTGTTTTATAGGTCTCAGAACCCAGGGATGGAATTACCTCCTTATGAACATATTTATATGTGGATTTTTATTATTCAGAAGAATTAAAGAAGTGTGGACAAAATATCTTAAAGAGCAAGAAAAATGTTTCATTTTTGTATTCCCAGTGGTTCAAAAATTCCTAATATAGTTTCCTTGAAGATAACATTAACTCTAAAATTCTTACAGTTTCTATTACAATAAAGACTCCTATACTTGTTTGTGTATGAATCATAAAGCAAAGCAGCTGTTTTAACTACCTCTTTAATAAAGAGCCTTTTTTTCTGAAGTTGTCTCAGTAGCTACTGCAAACTACCAGTAAATCCTTTCTTAATTGCAGTGTTCATATTCAATGTATACACATTAGTGTGGAGACAACACCTAGTCTCTTGAGTAGGGTTCAGGGTTGCTTTAGTGTCAGATTAGTGATGGGGAGTGGGGGAAGTGAGACAGGAGCGAACTGACAAATTGAACACGTTATTGTTATTCTAGCACGCCACAGGCCTCTTATGCTGGTGTTCTGGTAGAGTCCTGACTGACCTATCAGAAGAAAAATCCTGATAGGTTCACTCTGTAGCTCAGGCTAAATAGCTCCAAATAAAGGATGAATCTGTTCAGTTCTGAGCATTCCCTGGAAGTTCAGCCTAAAGACAGTGGATTTTGCTCAGGAAATGAGAGGCGGGCTCCTTGCCCTGGGCAGGTTTTCATTGCAAAACCAACTTTGGCTTCTACAGTTTTTGCTGAAAGTTGCATTGCCTGAAGTATTGATCCAAGAGCAAGCATTCTTTTAGTCCCAGATGGTTTCATCCAAGCAGAACTAAAGACTACCAGAATCTCTTTCTTTCATGGAAATGACTTGGCCACTTTGCTAACAACCATTGACTTCAGCCACTTTTCACAGTCTGCTTCAGGAGCTCAGAAGAACAGATGAATTTCTCCCAAATCCATCAAGGAAGAGCAAAGCCCTGGAGCAGCAACACAGAGAAACAAGGGATAGTCCCTGATCAGTGGATGAAAGTGAGAGAAATTGCTGAGATACAGCAGTAATTTGGACAGGGATGAAGGATTCACCTACTCACTGTTGAACTGACTCAAGTGGTTAGGTACCTGCTTTTTCCTTGAGAGAGAAGCAATTGCTCCTGAGAACAATGGATAGACTATCTTTCAGTAGGAAATCCTTTTTAGCACATTGTGTAGAAAAGTTGGAAAAGCTTTTGTTTGAACATAGTCCTCCATCATGGCAAGATTTACTTAAATAAATTAAAAGCTTATGAAAAGACTGTTTGTCTTGATGCCTCTTTTATATATGCCTTTTTAAGAAAGATGCCCAATAAATGAGCCATGGTCATTGATTCTGTCCTGCTTTAAACCCATATACACAGACAACTGGAAAGTTTTGCAAATCATCTGGCTTTGAGAACTCTTACTACTCAAAACAAGATCTGGCAAGATAGATAAAAAATTACTCATAACTGCAGATGAAATTGTGGCAGGAGATTTAACTGAAAAGTATAACATTTTATGAACTCAGGGCAAAACAATATCTCCCAGAACATATTGCAATCCGATCTTTGCAGATGTTATTAAAATAATGCAGGGTTTGATAAAAATGCATAAATTATACTTTATTGTTGTGGATTATAAAATGTATTCTGAAAGGGATGGTAAGCACAGCAGGCATTTTGCTTTATCTAGTTTGACAGCATTTCTTTGCCATTAAATGAGGAGGCATAGCTTTACAACATTTGCAAAAGGCAAAGGAGGAAAGGGCCCAGACCAAAAACTTTCCAAAGATGGGACTGTCTTCTTGTGTGCTTACACAGTGCTCAACACAAAGACCCTTGAGTGCTCAGTGCTCTCCCTGGCACAGACACTAACATAAATAGCAGGAAAAACCTTCTTCTTTGTTCTAAAATGATGTTTTCTTTACACTTTCAAAGCCTCATGTTCTCTCACAGAGCTTAAGTGCCCTTTTGCTTTCATCTGCCCTTTTTTCCTAACCACTCCCTACAGGTATCTTTTTTAGCTGTGCTCTGACCTATGCTGGGGAAAGTAAAGTTTTGGCTCCCCAAACCTGTGTTAAGTTCAGTATTGCAGCTCAGACCTGTCACTGCACAAGATGGGTTTGAGGGCCAGAACTGCAGCACTGAATTTAAAACATAGTGGGAGGTAAGCCCATCTCCTACTACTGCAATGACATTTTTAGTTTTAGGGCTTTTTCCCCTCGGGCAAGCACATTTCTGAATGTTCTGGAGTGGAAACTAACAGATGGATTTCTTTAAGAAGATACAAACCGCAGCTTAGGGTTTCAATCTGATTTATTTTTTTTTTTGTCTACCAGAAGGTAGGTAATTAATGATTCAGTGTGCAACCACCATACACTGGAATTTAAGCTGCTGGAAATCTCATTTGTAACCATAAGAATGCAAAGGGACACAAAAGGCTTGATGTGTTTTTGTGGCTTTCCTGAGTTAAAATTAAACCTATTACCAAGAGCTGACAATGCCATATTGTTGCATTAAAGCTATGTTTATACTTTTTCATGCAGAATGTTTCCTGTGAATAACAAAATACAGAATTTGTGGTATTTTTTGAAGGCAGAGGTTAAAGTTATTATTCTAGTGTTGTAATATCTCTTTGTAGCCACACATGCTGTGCCTACTGCCTGCATATTGTCTCTACTGCCTGCAGATTTTGCAACCCTGATCACTGCTGTTAGTAGGGATATTAGACATTCACTAGACAATATAGTTCCTGTTAGCTATACAGCAGGAGACTGCATTTTGTGAACATACTGATTGTGTTCCACATTTATCTTGCTTTAAGTCCGCTCTCTTTGGAGCTGGTGGGTTGCTCATTGCATCTCTGTTCTTCTCATCCATTTTTGAAGATGTTGTGTTATGGAGTTCCCAGTTCCCATTTAGGCAGCTGTAAACAGGAGGCAACTGCTCCAGAGGAAAGCAGTTGTGTAATTAACACATTGATTTAAATTTGTTTAATATAAACATGGGAATAAATGTAAATAAAGGTGAAATACAGAATACTTGGTTTGTCCTCTGGAACTTGCTTAACACAGTGGAGAAGTGCACTGGGGCAAAGACGTATCGTTTCCTTGCAGAGACAAGAGCCTTGTGCTTCTTTTTGCACTGCCTCCAAGGAATGAAATGGCCTCCAAGAACACAGCACTAGTCAGAAAGGCAGTAATAGCTTAAGTCTAGAAAGCATTTAACAATTTGCTTAACTTTAAGCATTTTTTTTTTGTTTCCATCAGCCTCAACAGGCTTTAACAAGGTACTTAACATCCTTTCTGAGCAAGGATACTTTCCTGGAGTTGGCCTTAACAAGGGAACTCACTACTTCCTTTTGCTATGCATTCTAATGCTCTTTGAGTTCTACCTTTTCTGCAACACCTCTGAGGAACTGACTCCGCTTTAGACAGGAAAAGAATAAAGGTAAAGGGCTAAGTAATTGGTTGGCATCATATCTTTGCATGCCACCCTTATTGTGGCTGGTGGTTTCTCTCATTCATCTTCCCTTGGATCTTGCCTGGTAAATGATGCAGAGGGTCACACTTGGGGTCCAAGCACCTGCACCAGAGACTGACCACACATAACATACCGCAGAAAAAAGGAAGCAAGAGCAGGGAGGGGTCAGGTAAAAGGTAATTCAGAGTTTTTAACTGCTTCCCTGCATAATTTTGGCCAGTTATTTGTCCAGCTCTAATTAGGCTTTTACTGTTGATTTAAATTGTAACACTACCAATATTTTTGCATGGTCTTTGCTTGGGTGGAAGGTAAGCAGAAAACTGAACACTGATTAAAGGAAATGAAAGCAAATCTGTTTAGTGATAATGTATGTAGCAACACTGAGACAGGGAAATGGTACTCAGAGATTGATTTCTCCTCATGTTTATGATCTTCAATATATTTGTGCATTTCTCATTTGCTGCCCAGGCAAAGTTTGCATTTCTAAATTACGGATGTATCATGACAATTTTTGACACAACAAGGTACCAAATTCTTTCATTCAGCAGACCTATGCTGTTACTTAATAATACTTCTGAATGTGATTTTACTGGCCTCTGTTCTCATTGGAGAATATACTAAAATTCAGATTAAAGATGAATGCCTTCTTTATGCACTGGAGTTTTTCATAGATCTTCCTCAGAGAAGCTTTTCTTTCCCTCATTTCATCTTGAAAGGTCATTTTAGGAACTAAAAAGCCCTGTTGCCAACTTTTAAAATAATTATGATCTCCAATAAAATGCCATCTATTTTTAACATTGTACTTTTTAATGTGTCTTTTTTAAAGACACAAGTAGATGACTTTTTCCATGAATAATGTATGACTTCAGAGACTTTGAATGCTATGACATAAATTATCAACTACTTTTCCACTATTTGCTGATAAAGTGGGGGTGTTTTCCGCGTACTCTGTAGTTAGCTCATGTTTGGAGTCAGCTTCGTTTTGTTGCTGTATTTGAATGATGGCATTTCATCATAGTTTATACCACTTGATTGCATAAAATGTCAGGAGGAAATGATCATAACACTTCTGCAGGTGATAAGTATTCCCTGCCTGTACTCCCTGAAGTAAACCATGGTGCACTATGTAAAGTAAAAGCAGACACCGTGGCAAAGGTACTGGGATTAGGAACACAGACTGTGACTGCTTTAGCAGAGGAAACATCTAGAAAATACCTTGTAAAAAACGTTTGTTGTCTCTTAAAGATTTCCAGGGATGGGCAATATCAATAAAAGTCAGAGACAGCCCCGTAAGCTGTGTGCAGGGTCTGGTGGAGTACAGAGGTCGGACTTCATGATTGCTGGATGAGTGACCAGGGCAGAGCATCCAAGGGCAATGCAGAAGGGTTTCAATATTCCTGTTTGCCAGGGTCAACAGTAGTTGCAGTGTATTTAAACTGGTAATTCAGACTTGAAGTAGAAAAACACTGGAAGGTTTGAAAAAGGGAAAAAGAAAAAATAAGTATATGGGTGAGGCTGTGCTGTGGCAGTTAAATATTCAGCTGGCTTAATGTGATTCAGGAAATAGTGATGTTTAGGATGAAGAGAAGAAGAAAATTAGTGGGAGTAGAGAAAACCAGATAACATTTTTTGAGGCAAGGAGCATATTAAAGCAAATAAAACACTGGAGGGGGAGAGTCTGCTGGGACCTGGAGCTTAGCAGAGAAGTGGTAAAGCAAATAGTGGGAGTTAGAGAGAATAAGAGAGATGGAAACTGAAAGGTGAAAATAGCCTCACAGCACATGGAAGCAAAATATCTGGAGGAGACCCTGGGGGACACTACTGTGGATTTATGTCCTGCAATTATAATTAGTGAAAATGAGGGGATAAAATGAGATTTTGAATTTTCAGGAGCACAGAACTATTTCCAAGTTTTAAAGTAAGTTGTATGTTGTCCTTGTCTGCTAGTGTCTCTCTGAAAATTCTCATCCATTGCTAGTCTTCCCAGAAAGCACCTTGTCTGTGATGCACCCTGGGATGAACTGTAGTCATTGGTGGAAGACACAGCAGAAAGAAAATTCTGGAGAAATTGCAAGATCCATTTGTAACAGACATAATACAATATTAATAAATTGCATGGTCAGAAATAGCCAACATATAAATAGGATGTGGCAACTGGAATGAGTTTATTACACAATGCTCATCAAATGCTCTGATTTGCAGTGGTACGAGGGTATTTATATTTTCAAAAATGCTTTATGGCTGTCAGCTCCCTTGAAGAAGGTTCTGGTTTGCACTGAAACTTCATGAAGGAATTGGACAGGCAGAACAGTGAACCACTCTCATACTTCAAAATCTAGAAATTTATGAATCCGCTGGCAGGCTCTGGATACTGAGAAACAGTAAAGCAACACTTGTTACACCTATGTGCCTTTTGGTGAGGAAGCTAATAGAAATGTGAAGAATTCCTGTCTCTGAGTCCACATGTCTCATGAATGTTTATAAGATCAAACACTTATTAATTTAGAATGGTTGAGTTTTAGACTTGTGTTGCCTCTTGTTTCCTTGGAAATCACCCAGTCAAAATCATCAGGAATTTTTCAACACCGAGTAATTGGATATTCTGTAAAAGAAATCTGAGTAACTTTGAAGAATGGACAGTCTTGGATAATTCAGAAAAGGTGGCTGAATATTTCAAATATTTTATTACAAATAATTCATTGTAGTCTAGCAGCAATAATGTCAAATCTGGCTAATAGCACAATAACTGAGGATTCATAAAGTGTTTCTGGGAATCACCATGTAATTACCATTGTGTCCAGTGGTGGTACAGGAAAATATTAGCAATATTTCAAGATATTTAATTAAGTAATGTCAGTAAGTTACCTTGAAGATAACTACTATCACCCCCATATGACAGACTTGTGGATGACTAGCTGATGGATGAGTGCCCTCAGTATGGAAGACAGGTGAACTGAGGAACATCAGCGTGATATGCAGAACTCAGTACGATAAAGTACGTATAATTGTTATTTACTCTTTAAAGGTGACCTAAAAATACAATGCTTTAGGGGAATTTTTTTGTTGTCTTCTTTATAATGTAGTAAAAGAGTCTACAAAGTTCTTCTGTAGAAACTGTACATTTTTTCTTTCCATAGAAATTCTTGTCCACTTTGTTTTTCCCCAAAGGCCTCTGATCCATGAGGTAAATAACAAGTTTATGGTATCAGATAACAAGGAAAAAAAGATGTTTGTGTGAGGGTAATTTCTTATGTGGTCTGCTTTGGATGTGGGAGCTGTTATGAATTCACGTGTGGTTCACTAGTAATGTCAACAGCAAAACCCATCATCCCTGTCTTGAGAATTGTAGAAAAACTTGTAGCTTTCATGACAAAAATGTAATATGAGGTCAGTGGAAAGACAGAAAAGAGATGAAGTTAAAGAAAGATGGGTCTCCTAATAGTTATTTCTGTCAAAGTAGTTAAGGAACTACCAGTTTCTATTTATGTTTTTTAGCATAAACAGGGGACATTGTGTTCCTTATTCAAATAACTGCTCTCTTACAATCTGTGGGATGCATTACCTTATATTTTGACTAACTGCAGTTTTTCTCACTGTCACCAGACAGCTGAGTTGATCACAGTTTTCAGTTTGGAAATCCTTGCTTTTTACTCTGATCCTTGCTTACTAGCCCATTTGTCTTCTACTCTATCAGTGCACTTCTCTGTGGACCCTAAGGTGATAATTACATTAGCTGTACTTCATCACAAGCTTGTTAGGGCCTGACAGTTGATTTTGGCTGACTATAATCGGCCTTGTCCCCACTTGTCATTGTCCCTTTGTGCAGTGGCTGAACATGACTCTTTATACATTAGCAAGTAGTGTCCTCCATTAGGAGTGGATCTGCTGAGTGAAATAACCTGCCCTGACCTCTGCACTACGTGTGTTTTTGGGGACTTGGTGCTAGCTACATTCTGGTCCTGTAGACTGAGTGCTCGTTAGTGGCTGAAGCACATCTTTGGGTTTATCTTCAGCTGAAAGAGGTCTGGTTTGTGTGCTCTGAGACACGCCTGTTGTGCAAATCAAAGCACAGTGAGGGGGAGATAGTTGGGAGATTTAAACATGCTGATGAAAGTGCCTTTGCTGCTTGCTGATGTAACCAGTGTAGTACTGCCTCAGCTGGTTCAAAGCAAGACAGGGTCCCTAAGGTTTCCCTGGGTTCTGGATCAAAAGGTAAGTGAAATTATTTTTGTAATTTTTCTACAAATAAATCCTGTGCTCACTTAGCAGAGGACAAATGCTCTTTTTCTCATTGTGTGCATCCTGACAAAGGGTAATCTTGGCTTATTCCTGTGGAAGTATCTCAGTGTGATATCCAGCTGACTTCAGCAGATCATCTCAAAACTAGAACAGGTGGGTCCTCTTGTCCCTTCTACCTCTTCAAGACGGTTGGACCCTTTTTTATTTCCTTGGCCTTAAATTTGGACATGAAAAAGTGAATAATTACATGCACCTACACTTCCTCTCCCTCTACTTTTTTGTATATATCAAAGAACTTGTTCTGCGTTGCTGAAGTCCATGGATCTCTCGTCTTGGACTGTGCATTTAATTAATTAATTAATAATAATAAAAATAACTAATAATAATAAAAAAGTAGGATTTAATTAAATTCTGTCAGTGAGTGTAAATTTAAAATAGATGACTGGAGTTTATTGAAAGATCCTACACATTAAGCAAGATTGGCTGTGGCCGAGACAGTTGACAAGTAATATTGTATTTGAAGAAATGCTTCATTTATTTGACAGGAATAATTATTTGAAATAAGATTGAAAGCAAGGGCAGAGTCTACTTTTTGCAGTTGTTGCACCCACCAAATGCTGGAAGTAAGGCAGAAAGTGTAGGAGTTGAGAAAACTTCTTGTGGTGGATTTTGCATCCATCAGCCATGATTCATGTGCTGGGAGTAGTGGTGTGTCCATTCTGAATACTTCACTGCGAAACCCCTGGTGAGGGGTCGTTGTTATACAGCATTTGGTTCAGTGGGGCCTTAATTCATATCAGAGATCCCATAAACCTGCTCAGTACACAGTGCTACTATTACTACTACTGCAAGAGAGAAGGCTCTCACAGATGCAGTATTTGCTCATTTTTCTGTGATTCTGAATGTGACCTTGTGCAAAACACATGCAAGTTGACTTTGAGTAAATGATTATTTTGTGAAATTGTGGCATCATTGTCCTAAACTCTTTCTTTTATGTGTTTTTTTTTCCCCTTCCCTTTTCTTCCAACCAGGACTTTCATGGAAGATCTATTATTTGATTTACTTAATTCTACCTTTCTTTTCCCCCAAATTTTTCTTAAATAAAGCTCTTCTCTTTTTTTTCTGCATTGTAGGTCAAGACTAGATGCAACGATGATGCTCTTTTTTTTTTCTAATGCAAGTCTATGCTTGCAAAGACTCATAAATAATTTTAATGCCAATAAGGACTGTTCGAAACTTGTTGACTGCACAGGAGACATACTTGCAGACAGAGTGAAAGCATAAACAATGTGTTATCATTCTTTCAATTTAAAAGAAAGTCAACACTAGGTGAAAGGTTTATAAGCATCGCCAATCACAAAAGTATCTTGAGAAGTTAGAAGCTAACAGCCAGATCTTCAGCTACGAAAAATGGGCATAACACTGCTGAAGATTCTGGAGCTATGGCAATTTATACCAGCCTGTCCTGGCCTTCTGATTTTTATTCTGCATTTTGCACATAATTTTTGTCATTAATCTCCATTAATGTCAATGACAAATGCATATTTCATGCAGTCAGAAGAAGACAAAGAGGAGCATTCCTTGTTATAACCGATAAATTAGTGTCTTTGTTCAAACAACTAGCATTTACATTCACTGTTAGAGAAGGAAAAGCTTCTTAAAAATTTATAAGCTGACTATGCAGGTTAACTTAAATGTGCAGCCGTACAGTGTTGACTCAGAGTTAAATTTAGGTGCACTTTGCAAAACTAGTGGAAAGTAGAGCATTTGTTCAACATCGCAGACTTGCAAATGGTTGAGCTAAATATATGGTGAGCATTCAGTCACAAGTCAGGTTCAAACAGTGTGCTCAGAGTGCTTTCCGTGCATCGATTGGTCTAATTTTAGAGATCATTTTGTGTTTTATTCAAAACTAGACAAGGCTGTGAGGAAAACATGGACCTATGGGATACAGAAAAAGACTGAAACATAGAGCAAACCTGATGCTCTGCTTCTCTTTGTGTGCCTTATGCAGTCAATGTTGGGAACAGTACTCGGCTATCTGAGGCCAGGTCCTCTCTGAGCTGCCTGTGAGTTATGCAGGGCATTCCCAGCCCATCTGACATCAAAAGGATTTTAGTTAATCAATTGTTTGTTCAGAGGCCTCCCCCAGTTCTTTGCAAACTTGGACCTGGGCTTTCAAACCCAGACGTGTACCATGTGAGCAAATGTGTAATATATATGTGTAAATGCACATTGTGACCACATAAATCAGTTGCTCTCATCCACGGCTGATCAGGTTGCTGCCCATTTGGCCATGTTCCCATGAAAATACCTTATTTAGAGACAAGGATTAGGCATCCATGATATGTGGATGTAACTGTATGCCCTTAAACAGATTAATAGGAAATTTTTTTTTCACCCTTTATTTGTTTCACATTCTCCCGTCTCCCTCCAGCCTCTCTCAGGACATAAAACACTTTGACAGATCCACCCAATCTTTTAGATTCTAAATTCCTCTGGGTAGGAGGTTTGCTTTACATGTTTTCTCATATGAGCCTGGTGTACTCTCAGGCATTAGAGAGGTGCTTGAGCACATGCCTATACTTCTAAGCAAGGCCAGGGTCCAGGGGCCATGAACTTCACGTGCCAGCCCATCACCTGTCTCCAGGGTTGCCATAGAGTCAGCCTGCACACAGCCTGCTGGTGCCTGGAGGTGTCCCAAGAAGCTTTGTCCTCAGAGGGTGTGCAGAGGTTGTAATCCCACATGTTGAGCTGTGCTTCCATGTCCCCTGTCTGACCTGCTTACATGACTGCTTGGCCTCAGAACCACTGGTAGCTTGCTCTACCAATGCAGATACCATGCCCAAAGTGCCTTCAAGAGGAATGAGAAGAATCTCTGCTGGTCTATCTGTTTGAATTTTCTGGCCAAAATTTTGCTTCATTTACGCTATTTGTTGTTTATCATGGGGAGAAGACATTGAGGATTACTGGGTATTGACTGTTATAATGGATGTAAAAAAGAGGGAGTCATTTGTGAACTGAGAAGCCACTCCAAGGAGGTTCACAGGCTGAGATTAGTTTAGATTAGGTTGGTTGAAAAAAATAAATAAAAAAAAAAACAAAATGAAGACAATACCTGAAGACTCCTTTTCACTCCTTATGAAGGGACTTTTTGACACAGTGTACTGTTGGGATAGAGTTCCATGTATTCTTAAGTTGAATGATTTCAGCTCAGAATAACAATAAATCAGATTTAGACTTTTTTTTAAATAGAACATGATCATCTAATACCTGTGCATTTGGAACAACAAGTATCTTTAAAGTCATTAAAGAATGAGATGAGTTCAGCTGCAAATGTTACTTGGAAAGGAATGATCACTCCTCTCTGGGTGTAGGAAGCCTCTGATATGCTACGAGAATGGCTGCAGAGTCCTTTTCGAATTTGTTATTTAGCCAATGACTTGATGACATCTGAATCTGCATGATTTGCTATGAATAATTTAAACCATAGGGAGCAGAAAGTGTGACTGAATTAAGAGACTGAAAAATGCTTGAAAATGCTTTCATGATCCTTTTTCTTGCTTAAAACTTGAAGATCAAACGAGAAAAAAATTGCAGTTTAGGATTACTTCACACTGTACAAGAAACCAGCAGAGTTGCAGAGTTGAGCTCATTGGGTATATCTACTTTAAAAGGCATCTCTTTGTAGTCAGTCAGGAAAAAGCTGTAGACATTAATAAGGAAATATTAAACATTTATTTTGAGTGTTTTGGCTTGTCTTCAGAGGATCATTTTGTAAGCAAATTATGTTACCAGATAGGCTTTATTCCACTATTGTGTACAAATTACCTGTTGCTCATTTATTAATACTGCTTTTCTGTTTCCTTTTCAAGCCAGTGTCAGAGGTTCAGAGCTTGAAAGAGTCCAGAGCAATGTTGGAATATGTATTTTCTGAAGTTTATTGTGTATATCACTGCTAGAGCTCTTATGCTAAATTAGGAAAGTTTGAGATTCTTACAGCAAGCTTTGTTGTGATGAGGATTGCCAAACTTGGGGTTTAGATTGCAAGTTAATAAGCAGTGGGGGGCAAAGAAGAACAGTGCCTCTCTCCTCTCTGAAGCACCGTACCCTGGTGGCAGCAGATGGCTGGATGCTGGGATCAAAGAAATTATGTTCTGTTTCACTGTGATAATTGCAACACTCCTTGCTGATTTCCATGTTTATGATCACGGATGAATTTGATATATTTCAATAGGAAAAGGTCCAGGAAGGTGTATTTCCTGTACAGTAATCAAGACAACTATAATCCTGGTTAAAATACATGCACACAAGGTGGTTAACAGTGAACAAGTGCAATGACTGCAGGGCTGGATGAGGCTGTCATTGCTCTTAGCTTTGAGAAGATGTTCCTTTGCTGATGTTGTGGGTGAGTGAGTGGAGTTTGTACAACCCATCCCTTCAGGAGTCAAGAGGTTACTCTCATCCAGGTGAAGAGAGCTTTGCTTGTGCCTTGTGGTGAAGGATAAGTAGCTGGGAACACTCTACATAGGCAAGTGCTTTTCTGTTAGCTGGCTATTTGCCAGCCTTTTCTAACTAAGTTATAGGTGTTTTGCAGGTTGACTTTTATGGCTTACTTTGATGTATGAGGAGGGAGACTGTATGGGCTGAATATTTACTCCCATATTTTCTTGGGACAGTCGATACTTAACAGTTGAACTGTGCAACAACGTGTATTTAATCCCACCCGAAGGCCATTCAGTCATAAATGTCTTTAGATTTTTGAATACATAATTTGAAATATGAAGTCACCAGAGTCCATATTCCACATGTGGATGCAGGAAGTAGCCAAGACACATTTCTTGAGCATGCCATGCTCACATAGAGGTCATACAGCCAAATGACCATGACTCAGCTAGCAGTGAATTGAACAGCTCCCAGAGAGCACTTATCCTCCAGAAACAGAGAACTGGGCCAAGCTGTGATTGCGAAAGTGTGTAAACAGCGCTTATTTCACTCCACCACTGTTATTCCAGGACCAAGAAAGACAATAAATGGGGGTGCTTGTACAGCAATAAAATTTCCTATTTGTCGACTTCATGTTCTGCAGTAGCGTTGCATTTCATTTTGGTTTGGTTTGGTCTTGGTTTTTTGTTGGTTTAGGGTTTTGTTTTTTTTTTCATTCCCCAGGAATTTATTGTTTTTAAAATTCTCTGTGTAACTATGATTTCTTCTAGAGGATCATCAGGAAGACCTGTAAGCTCTTTCCAAACAGGAGATTGAGAGAGAAGAGAAAAAGAACTGTTAGCAAGAATGTTGTCTGCTGTCTGAATTGCCCTAATTCATGAAAGGACATAAAGCTTAGACAAAAATTTATGGTGCCTTAACCCTGGGAATGACTCGGTTGTTTAACGGCATGTTTGTGTTCACACAAGCATAGATCTGGGCTGAACCAGAGTGTCAGGCTGGAGTGCTGCCATGGATGGATAGGGGTTCTTTAGGAAGGACCATCCAGGGGAATGCAAGGAGTGCTATCTGAGAGCAGCACGGATGCTTGGAGCTCTGCCCTGGGATGGATGATGAGACAGTTCAAAACTTGCAGGTTGGGATTAGGGGAAGTAACAATGTGGGTGACTTTGTACTGGGTGCCTGATACTGACAGTTTAATCAGGAAGAAGTAGATGAACCCTTCTGCAGACAGCTGGAAGCCTTCTGTTTGGAAGCCCTGGTCCACACGGGTGGCTCCAACCACCCCGATATTTGCTGGATGTGACAGAGCAGGACACGAGGGATCTAGAAGGTTTCTGGAGCATGCTGATGGTAACTTCCTGACACAGGTGATAGAAGAGCCAACAAAGGGAGACACTCAGGCAGACCCAATACTTATGGTCCAGGCTATGAAGGCTGTGGGCAGTCTTGGCTTCAGTGACCACGAGATGTAGAGTTCAGGTGGGAGCAGCGCAAAGATCAGTGTCATAGTTCTGAGCTTCAGAACAGATTTTGTCTTGTTCAAAGGCCTGTTTGGAAGAATCCCATCGGACCTAGCCCTGAATAGATGAGTAGTCCCTGAGAGAGGGCTGATTTTCAAGATTCTCTTCTCCAAGCTCAAGAATGGTCCATCCTGACAAATAGGAAAGCAAGTAAAAGTGGCAGAAGGCCTGTATGGATGAACAAGAAGAGCAAGGAAACTTTATCCTCTGAAAGAGGAGTAGGGCAGAGAATATTTAAACAAATTGGGCACACACTAATCCTTGGACCTGAAGGAATTTGAAGGAATTTGCACAGACAAAGAGGATTCTATGGTCTAAGCAGCTCTTCCACCTTTCTGTGACATATGAATTTAGTTTTGTTCTTCTGAAAAAAAATCCACTGGAAGCTGATTTACTTTTCTCAATATAACCACTTCTCTAACCTTGAAAACTTACTTCATAGCTGCAAGGCGATAATAAAACTGTACAGTGCTCAGTTTAAAACAAACAAACAAACAAGCAAACAGTTATCAGGGCAAGAAATAGAAACAATAATTGTAAACAACTTAATACATCAAGTGATCTAACTACAAAGTAAATAGTTTATGAAATGTACATAGTCAACCACTATCTACTAAAACTACTATCGAGAGTAAACCACAAACAGGAAAAAAGGGCAATAAACAAGGTAGTATATCCTGGGAATGAGTGCAGGCCCAAGAGTTGGACTCGTTGATCCTTATGGGTCCCTTTCAATTCAGTATATACTGTAATTCTGTGATCCTCATTAATAATTTGACAAGCTCTAGAGTTCAGCATTTCTTAGGGCCATATTGACATATTTATATATTAAAAAAGCTCTGAAAGTTGCCCTGAAATTGTATTATTTGTCGTGCCTGTTATTTTTTTTTTTTGTGTCAGAATCTGTTAATTAACTATGGTGTTATATTTTGTTGAGAGATATCAATTTCTCCAAGCTGCTGTTCCATTTCAAAAGATTTCAGAATAAGATCCTTCACCTATTCAGCTGAAAGCTAGCTATCCCACAGAACCATTCTTTAATCACTTCAATGCATGCCTTCATAGAGAGCAGAAAGTGTTCTTGACTTTATTAAAATACATTTCTTCTTCCAAACTGAACGCTAATCCAAATTCAGAGTCAAAAGATCATCTGGCTCAGTTCTGAAAGGTTTTTTAATTTTTTGTTTCTGATGTTAATAAGCCTTAAAAGTTTGAATATTGTTGGTGGTGTATACTTTGATCAGTGGATTTGAAATGTAAGGTCTTTGGCCATGGCCCTTATTTTCATTATGTTCAGGCAGTGCTGAGTACAATGGAGACCAAACTCATTTGGAGGCCTCTTAATGCCAATAGCATTACATAGTAATTATAGAAAGAATATTAATAAGCACATAAGTTTTAGTGAGACGGGAGATATTTTTGATTTCTGTCTCTTACTTGTTCTGTGATTTTTGACCTGAAGTCCTCTGTAAGAACCAAGCAGGATTTCCTAAGAATTAGTGTGTTTGTCCTCCTGCAAAATGTTGGAGCTGAGTTGGGGGATATAAATGTCCTCTTCCCAGCTGCAGATATATCTGTGGGTCCAGTGACTTTTGCTTTTCATGTTCCAATAAGATAGCTTTTCCCATATGCCTGAGCAGGTCTGTGAGCAGCACAGTCAAACAGATGAGGGTGCTGCAGCTAGCCCTAACCCTCTCCTCTCCCAGCCTCTGTTAGATGCTTTTGAATACATTCAACACAGCTTTACTTCTGGATCTGCTGTAAGGGTATGTTTGGAAAAAAAACTTGAAAAAAACAAAAGCAAACTTGAAAAATCTTGTAAAGACAAGTCTTCATGCCACTCTTCCTCCACACACTAGGGTGCTTCAAAATGTGAAGACGTCTGGTTAGGAAGTGATCAGCCACTGGCAAGTGGCATTGGTGATTGCTTTGTTAAATTCAGGACAACAAAATGCAGAACAAGAGTGCTCTGAGCATGCATAGCCTGCATGCTTCCAGCTTTGACAGATACAGAGCTCCCCATGTAGCTGTAGGAGATGTAGCAGCTGTAGCAGCTGCAGGATCCAGCAGCTAGGAAGCTGAGTAGCAGTTATGCAAGCTAAAGACCACTTTACTGGCTTGGCTCATAATTTGTTTCCAAACCCTACAAATGTATATTATAACTTCAGAAACTATAGTAATTGATTTGGGTTCTGGTTTTGTTTTCTTGCGGACTACAAAGAGTATTATTTTAATAGAGTTCTGCTTTACATTAAAACTTCATTATAAAGCATTTTTTCCATCCTCGCACACTGCTTCCGATCACCAACATCCAAAAATTCACCTCACCTAGATGAAAGATTGATCTGCTTCATATTTTCAGGAAAAGATATAATGAATGATTGGTTGTGGCTTGAAAACTTGGATAGCAGGTTCCAAAATGAACAGCATTTATGGCTGATTTATAAGCACTTAAAACATAGAATGGAAATACCAATACAGCCTTGACTACCAAAGAGACTTTATAAAATCTCCCTTTAAATTATAATGTCTTGACTTTAATGCATTCTAATGTTCTTAATTTTGAATTAGAAAGGAAAAGGAATTAATGACATTTGCACTACGTGGCTCTGCTATGGAAAGTCATAACATCTCATAATGGCTTAGATGGCAATAATAAATAAACAAAATGGTTGTTAAAGCTATTTTTTTTCTCATTTGTATGCACAAAGATGCCACAAAAGTTGCCTGTTTTCTCTTTGTAATGGTAACACAGTCCTTGTTTAAAATATAGTTGTCATAAAAGTCAGTTGTTATCATCTTCCTAATATTTTTTATTATATGGTTGCACTGCTGAATCCACAGTATCTCTTGTGCTTGCTGTTGAGATGTAGTTGAAAATTTAGAAAGAAGTGTGTATCTACCCATCTAATGAATCAACACATTAAAAAAAAATAAAAACCCTACAGTTTTAGCCATTCTGTACTTCACTTTGGTTTTCAATGTCATAAAAGACCCCACTGATGGAAGCACAGTGAACAGGGGTGTCTGGGTGGGACTTGGCCTTGGTAGAGGATAAAGAAGTTCTTGTATTTTGGGGCTAAGTTAACTGGTATTTTTTGTTGGTTAGTGGTTTATTACGTTGCACTTAATCACTTGTAGGTACACTGGTTTGATTGCAGTTCTTAATGAGAAGTTCTAGTTGTCATTTGTGGTTTAAATGTAGTTTTGTATTTGTGTGGGTTGAGAGGTCAAAAGCCTTGTAGCTCAGGGAGTTAGGTTTCCTGTCTTTAATTGCTGCTAATGAATATTCAACTACTGAAAGGGATAGAAAAACATTAGAAATCCAAGTGACTAGTGAATGAGAAAGCCCAAAGAGTAGCAAGCTACAGAACTTATCTGGAGACCTATGTGCTTGGGTTTTTATATATTAGCCATGTGAATAAGGAGCAGGCTTGTGATGTTCATGAAGGGTTACCTGAGGAAATAACTTTTTTTCGTGAAATGATATCTCAAATAGTTACAGAATCACAGAATCAATTAGGTTGGAAAAGACCTCTGAGATAATCGAGTCCAAAATATGTCTGAACACCACCATGTCAACTAGAACATGGCACTAAGTGCCACATTCAGTCTTTCCTTAAACATCTTAAACACATCCAGGGAAGGTGACTCTACCACTTCCCTGGGCAGTCACCTTTTCCGTGAAGAAATTCTTCCTTATGTTTGAGCTAAACCTCCCCTGGCCCAGATTAAGGCTGCGTTTTCTTGTCCTGTTGCTGGTTGCCACCTGGCTCCAACCTCCATTCAGGTAGCTGTAGAGAGTGATAAGGTCTCCCCTGAGCCTCCTTTTATTTAGGCTAAACACCTCCAGCTCCCTCAGCTGCTCCTCATCAGACTTGTGCTCCAGACCCTTCACCAGCTCCATTGCCCTTCTCTGGACACATTACAGCACCTCAGTGTCCTTCTTACAGTGAGAAGCACAGAACTGGACACAGGACTCAAGGTGTGGCCTCAGCAGTGCTGAGTACAGGGGGACAATCACTGCTGGCCACACTGTTTCTGATACAGACCAGGATGCCATTGGCCTTCTTTGCCACCTGGGCACACACTGGCTCATGTTCAGCTGCTGTCGACCAGCACCCTCAGATCCTTTTCCACTGGGCCATTTCCAGTCACTCTTCCCCCAGCCTGTAGCGCTGAGAAAATTCAAGACTATGGATAACAATGTAAATCAAAAGAGTTTGGAAACAGCAAGGAGAAAAATGTAGAGGAAAACTGCAAAGCAGGTCGAAATTTGTGGGTATGTAGTGTGCTGGACAGCCAAACGCCCCCTGAAGAGATGCTTCATAGAAGTACTTACCCTTAAGGCCGAGGAAGAAATAGAGCTTGGAAGAAGTAGGATAAGTAAGTAGAAAGAGAAAACAACATGGCAGGAGAGAAAACAAGAATAGAATCCAGTTTCAAAAGGAGAGAGGAAAAGAAAATAGAAATAACTAGGGATAAAGACTCCAGGAGAGAACAAGATGACTGAACAAAAAGCAGAGAGTACAAACAGATGAATGGGTGAAGAGAGCACAGTGAATCAGTACAAAGGAAGGTAAGTGATGTGACACTTACTCAGTGTTCAATAAAATTAAGTTTTCTTTGAAGGTGGCAGCTCCCTGAGGTCCAGAGCTATAGACTAAAGCTCAGGAGTGTGCAAGGGAGTGGGAACAATTCATGGCTCACCTTTACATCAGGACAGATAATATTACCAGATGATCTTGGGACCAAGGAAGTGATGCCTTAGGTCATTTTTAGCCCTGGGAAGGGGGTGAGGTTGTGAGAAGATAATGCAGTTAAACAGGTAGCCCAAGGCAGATGCTACAAGGTCTTGGGATATTTGGTCATTGCAATATTAGATTGAAGTGGACCTTTGGATCAACAAATCCAATCCCTGTTACTGTAGAGAAACATATTTTGTATTCTCTGTGGAATCACAGAAAACAGACTTTCCATTCCTTAAAAGTCTGATTAAATTATATTCCAATATCAAGACTCCTGCAGATGACAAGAAAAATGTAGATAACTAGGAAGCAGGAGGAAACAAAGCTGGAAGAGGTTCATAGTCACCCCTCATGAAACTTCTACAGGAGGACAGGAAAATGGCAGCTGTAAGGGCATGTAACTGCTCTCTAGCAGGTAGAGATGTTACTTGGTGTGAATTGTTGGGAATGGTGAGTCCCAGCTACATCTCAAGGTAAGGTTAAATGCCAGAGTCTGGAAAAAAAAAGGGAGGGACTTACACTGCTGCACAGTATGGGACATTGAAGGTTCAGAGGCTACAGAAACCTGCTGGCATAGCAGTCATGTCTGAAGTACTAGGATTGATGTGCATTGTTCAGAGAGGACAGATATTGAAATAATTAATCTTAACTACTCTGTCTGTGATGGACTGGAAAGTCTCAGGAACAGTTTTGGTCAAAATCCTTCAGACATAAACAAATAAAGAGGTGCAAAGGTAACTTTCTGGCCAAGATTCCAAATTTCAAGAGAGAACCCAACATACTAAAGGAGTAAGTGAATGTAGTCAGCCCAGACTGAGGAACTTGGGAACTAAATGCAAAGGGCTCTGGGAATTTCTTTCTGTCAGAAGAATGCAAACTATCTAAGCTAGACTCAGTCCCTACAGATCAGTAAAAAGATTAGAAATAAATGGAGAATGTATATTGAGGAAGAAAACTAATAAGTAAATAAAGCTAGCTTTTGCAAAGTTAGAACTGGGAAAGGGTATTAAAATGAATAGAGGAAAAAGGTTTGTTTAGCTATAGGAAACTTAGGTCAAGGAACTTTTGTCTAAAATGATCCTCCTGGTGTGATCAAAAAATATTATTTTGCACTGGTAGAGCTAGGATTATTTAATCTGACACAATGAAAACTGAGAAGGGATTTATGAACACTGTCTGCAAATACATCTGGGTGGGAAGGCACTGCGGAGGAATAAAAGTTCAATCTGGAAACTGGAAGAAAGTTTCTGACCATGAGAACTGTGAGGTTGTGGAAAACCCTTCAAGTAAGAATAAGGTGGAGCTGTCACAGTTTGTGGTTGAGATTATCAGACAATTATCTATGACAGCAGGAATTTTCACTGGGTCATCTGGGAGTCTCCTTCCACTGCAATGTTACTCCTAATTTTAGGGCTAGCATAGCAAGTCCTGCTGAGGAAGGGAAAGACATTGCTACAAAAAAAAGTTTAAAGGAAATGTTAGTTTGCATAATGACAGAGATGGGAAGTATGACAGTGGTTTTAATCATCTGAGTATATATTTATTATATGTGGCTTATTATTAGCCAGTATTTTTGGAGTCCATGTAGTTTTAGAACTCCCTTCTTTAATTATGATTCATCTGTGGCTCATGGCATAATATTTCTTTGGATAGAAATGAAAATAGAAAGGTCTCAAGAAAACAATGAGTATTTTTCTTTCATGATATGAAAATACTTAGTTTAAGAATGGACAAAGCAAAATTATTTAAATATAATCTCTTCTAATAACCTACCAAACCTTCTTCCCCAAATTAAATTGAATTCAATTACCTTTCTCCTTTCCCTTTACTGAAAGCTTTTCAGGAGACTCTTAGAAGAGCACTGGTCTGCATTTCCTTTTCTTGCTTCCCTTGTTCTTTCTGCATGTCACTTTTTGCAGTGAAAATAATACAATTATTGGAAGACACATCTTGTTGTTTCAGCTGTGGGAAATATCAGTAAGGATTTCTTACTAATGATTATAACATAGAATAGACATATGTTTTGAAAATACATTGTTATGGCCCTCAAGCTATATGGGATAAGAATAAAGAAGATTTTAACTAGAGTTATGGTGTGAAGAAGCAGCTCTATTAGCATTTGAAGAGAATATTTTTAAAGTAATTTGTGAATAAATAGGTGGGGAAACTTGCAATCTCCTCTGGAAGAAATAGGATGAAATAGATCTTGCCAAGATTCCTCAGCAACCTTCGATAGCAGTCAGTTGTTAACAGGCTACATCAACATTTTGCAGCTATTTAGAGATGCAGCACTGCATACCCAAAGGGTAGGAAAATGTGGTTTGTAGTAGAACAGCTGCTGCTAATAATGCAAGTGATGAACTGAAATGAGCAATGGATATTAAGTTTTTAAAGTTTCTCTAGTATCCTCTGGCTGTGCTACCTATTACAGGCATTCTTTGATTTCACACCATAGTATATCATGATTCAATGGGAACCATACTAGTCAAACGAAAATGAAATTCAAATTTCATTGTTTCAATTTCATTGTTTGTGGGAACAAATGGAATAGGATCTAAATATTTTGTTCATGTGTTATAGTTTTCTTTGCAATTAAGGTTTTTTTGATGCATGAATAAATATAATAAAATTTTTTAAAAAATAGATAATCTGGGAAAAACTGTTTTGCCAATTAGAAGAGGCCCAGATCTTTCTTGCATGATTTATGACAATATTAGGTTTAAATTGAGGGTTGCCAATGCTGAAATAGGTGATTGAGAAATATGTGAGACTGCACAGAAATGCATAGTTTGTTTTATGCAATAATAATTCACTCAGTTATGAAACAAATTCCTAAAGCACTTCAATTGCATTTGTGAGAAAACTGTTATTACTGAAGGCAGAGGTTGTTAGGTGCCAGAAATAAAGCATAGAGGTCAAATTCAGAGATGTTCAGTCATGATGAGGTTTGCCTTGTTCCCTTACTTGACCTATTGATTTTACATAAGGTAAATCTGAATTTAGCTCAGTTGTCAGATCTGGACTGAATGAAGCAGGACTGAGGAAATGCCATAGCCTAGTTTTTTGCAATGCATCTCTTAAATTTTGTCTTTTTACTTTTATCCATTTTGTTCCTCCTGAAATATTTGCAGTTTTTGTGGCAACTTGTTAGCTTTCCTGTGTGCCAAGTGTTGCTTGCCTACAGCTCACAGGAGCTTAAGAAACATCTTTTCTGGAGAACAGAGACTAACTCAAATTGCCACTATTCTGTTTTGCATTTCATTCCAGTTTTTCAGTTCCATTTGTGTTTTAAATAGTAACCAAAAATTTTATTCTTACAGTGCTCTATATTATTGTCATTTGCTTCCTTTTGATCTTTCTTCTCTAAGGAGTTACCGTTTGCCTCATCTTTTATTTTATACTCACCTGTAGATTTATTATGTTGTGTCTAACCTTCCTGCTAAAATTGTACCAGAAAGAGGGAATGAGCTCCCTCCCATGCCAATTATCCCTGGAATCTTATGCATCTCTACTTTAGTATCTGCTTCAGTATGCAAAATAATTCTATAAATTGGTTTTTAGTGTAATTGATTAGAAGATCAAATCCCATTTTTTCTCTGAGAACTCTTCTTTGTTCACTTCCACGTGAATTTTTTTATGATGTGTGATATGTCCCCACTGAAGTGAAAGGTCTGTGTTGTGCCACTACAATGTACTCTGCAGAAGTGATAATGCAGTTCTGACTCAATTTGTGGACATTTCAGTATGTTTAGCAGTGTTTATAAGAAGTATAAGAAGTCACTTTTCCAAATGCAGCAGAATCTTAAACCTCTCCAAAACCAGAGTTAACTAGTTGGATTCAAATGCAAGACATATTTAATTTCTTTTTAATTCCATGTCTTCTCTGCAACAAAGTGAATGTTTAATTATTGCAGGATATTTTGTATTTTATCTTCTTTTTTCCATCCTTCTCCTTGCCATGGCTATTTCTTTAATGGCTTGTTATTGAGAATTAAAATCCAGAAATGTTTTTATCTTGGGTGACAGCCATTGAACTGGTGGTATCTGGAAAGAACAATTATAAAGGAATGAGTCAAAGGTAGGATACTGCAAGCCCTTTTGAACATATGCAGGAAAGAAGTGCAAAAGATGGAAAAAGGGACTGTTTGGCTTGATTAAATGCAGGTGTTATGAACATGGAGCAGAAGAAAAGACTTTATTAAGCTCAGGGGTTATTTAAAAATTTATGAGCCTATGAAAAATACCAGCTCTTTCCCAATTAAAAGAAAACCACTACCAACAAAAAAGGATCCTACTAGCTGTGAAAGAGCAAGAGGTAGCAACACTAAGAAAATCTTTTTTTGCTTTACTTGTTTCCTTAAAGGGATCTGGGAGTTGACTCAGCCTTATGGCAGCCTCAGTCGTTCCCCCGAAACCCGGGGTCCATCTTGTTTGAGGCACCGCTGCTGCTGCAGTGTCTGTGTGATCTCAAAGCAGCCTTCTTGTCCCAGTCATGTTCCCATGATGCTCTGAAGCTGAAAGGTGATTTATTAGTACTCATCACAGCAGTTGTCTGGCTTGAAAATTCCTTGGAGAGGGGTCACATCTTCAATTCTGGGTGGCCTCACAGAGTTTCGGTCACTTTTTATAACCTTTGTGATAAAAAAATGCATTGAGTTAGCAGCATGATCTGTTGATGGGAGCATACCTAGGAGTCGTTTCTGCTTGCAGGGAAGTGGCTGCTGGATTTCCTCCTGTTCCAAGTGCTCTGTCATTTGTGACTACAGCACAGAAAGGCAGTACACTGCCCACTCACCTCATTGTAGCCTTGGTGGCTGCTGTTGTCACATTGGCCCTTTCCGTAGCATGACTGTGTTCCTCAGGCATGATCTAACAGGGTTTCTAAATTCCCATACTCAATCTTCAAGGCTGGGGATGTTGTTCTCTGCCTATACTACTCACTGCCTGCCTGCCAGAGGAAATGATCCTGCCTGGTCCATTGGCAATGGAGCATAGTTTACAACTTCAAACTGTGGAGACCCGTTCTTCTCAGACTCCAGTCTCTGGGGGTATCCAGTTTGATATCAGTGCACAAACTCATGCTGTTTTTCCAGCATCATGGAAGGGATTGAGACACCATCTAAAAATATCAATTCCATGATATAATTTAATAATTTTTTGGCGAAAGAGAGACTTCCGAGGGTGGTAAAAGTACTAGTTACAGGTGGCAACAGTGCTACCTCTAAAACTAATAGTTTATTACTCTTCTCCAGAGTAAGAACATGGCCATGTCAGAGCTCAGCTGCTCTCTCGTTTCTTGTCCATTCAGCAGAGCAGATTTTGAGAACTCTGCAAGTGTTTTCCAGGCATATCTATGATGTGCAGTGAAGTCTGGTATGAAGAAACTTGAAGAAAGACTGTCCTGAGATGTTAATTCAGGGCCAGAAATCTGAGATAATTGTGGGATCCAGGACCCACTGGGATCAGCTCTTATTTCAATAGAATGGTATGTGCCAAGAGTTTTATGAGTCTCTACTCTTTCTTACAGCTATTTATGGAAGAAATTTAGGAACGCTTTTTGTGTCTGCATGAAGTGATAATTGTAATATTTTCCTTAAAAACACCGGGTGAAAGATTGTCCCTGTCCAGTTCTGTATTCTTGAAGTGCATGGAAATGAATTGCCTTGAAATTGAACATGGAGTGAAAATTGGCTAAAAAAAGAAAACTGAACAACATTGAAACACTCCCACTTAAAAAAAAAAAAAATCTTTTAATCCCTCTTACACATTTAATGTGGAATTAGCTGCTCATTCTCAGCACTTACCCAATCTGTGTGTCTCATGTTGCAGAGTATGATTGCAGGATATTTATTTTCTAGGGAGTTAGCAGTGTTAAATATTGATATTACAGTGTTAAATCCATAGCAGCAGCAGTAACATTCAAGAAAATTCTTGCTGACTTTCAGCAAAGATTGAAGAGCTTGCACAGAATTTGTCCAAATCATGCTGCAAATCTATGTCTCCCAGAGCAAATGGCACTTCTTAGTACTTGGAAATTACATCTGGAAGTACTATTTTCTATACAGCCTAGAAAATCTAGTCTCTCAGCTCCTCTGGCTCTCCAGTCTCCAGAATTGCTGCTTGAATGGATATATTGTGCAAAATCAGATTGATTTGGCATACAACAGGGTGCTCTCATCTCGTTGCACAGAAAGCCAAATGCTTCATTAAATATTTTGCCACTTCTACTTTTCAGAAACAGCACTTAACTGCACAGTTACTACAGCCATTACAATCCATCGAAGTGCTGCAATAAATTACCTGTCACACAAATGGAAAAGTTTACATAATAAAACAAAATACAAGATTTTATGCTACTCGCCATTGGAAAAAAAATACATTTATACAGTTTGGACATTAGATAAAAACTGCTGGCATCACAGTGTTACAGCCGGGACCGCAGAAAGAAAGTAGTATTAATACTCCCTGTCTTTCTCAAAAAGGGTGCTTTTAATTTTTGTTTTAAAAATGAATGTTGCTACTTCTGAATCTGAGGTCTTCAGTGAAAATGACAGGGTCCAGTTCCTTTTCCCACAGCTAACTGTCCTAGGAAGTAGACACTAAAGTAGTGCAGACACTTCTATCTAAATATTTAGATAGAAGCCCAGAGCCTGACCACTGCTGCTGCTGATTTTTACCCATTTTCTCACCCCAGTGGTCCTTACATGGACCTTCTTCTGAAAATGCACAGTGTGGAAA